>NC_092007.1:13076684-13146684 GCF_044704955.1 Pristiophorus japonicus | reverse complement strand
ACTGAGGGAGTGTCACACTGTCGGAGGGGCAGTACTGAGAGAGTGTCACACTGTCAGAGGGGCAGTACTGAGGGAGTGTCACACTGTCAGAGGGGCAGTACTGAGGGAGTGTCACACTGTCAGAGGGGCAGAACTGAGGGAGTGCCGCACTGTCGGAGGGGCAGTACTGAGGGAGTGCCGCACTGTCGGAGGGGCAGTAATGAGGGAGTGCCGCACTGTCGGAGGGGCAGTACTGAGGGAGTGTCACACTGTCGGAGGGGCAGTACTGAGAGAGTGTCACACTGTCAGAGGGGCAGTACTGAGGGAGTGTCACACTGTCAGAGGGGCAGTACTGAGGGAGTGTCACACTGTCAGAGGGGCAGAACTGAGGGATTGCCGTACTGTCGGAGGGGCAGTACTGAGGGAGTGCCGCACTGTCGGAGGGGCAGTACTGAGGGAGTGCCGCACTGTCGGAGGGGCAGTACTGAGGGAGTGTCACACTGTCAGAGAGGCAGTACTGAGGGAGCGCCGCACTGTCGGAGGGGCAGTACTGAGGGAGTGTCACACTGTTAGAGGGGCAGTACTGAGGGAGTGGCACACTGTCAGAGGGGCAGTACTGAGGGAGTGTCACACTGTCAGAGGGGCAGTACTGAGGGAGCGTCGCACTGTCGGAGGGGCAGTACTGAGGGAGTCGTGCACTGTCGGAGGGGCAGTACTGAGGGAGTGCCACACTGTCAGAGGAGTTCTGAGGGAGCACCACACTGTCGGAGGGGCAGTACTGAGGGATCGCCGCACTGTCAGAGGGGCAGTACTGAGGGAGCGCCGCACTCACATTAAACCGAGGCCCCGTCTGCCCTCTCAGGTGGATGTAAAAGATCCCAGGGCCACTATTTGGAAGAAGAGCAGGGGGAGTTCTCCCCGGTGTCCTGGGGCCAATATTTATCCCTCAACCAACATCACTAACACAGACGATCTGGGTCATTATCACAGCGCTGTGTGTGGGAGCTTGCTGTGCGCAATTTAGCTGCCGTGTTTCCCACATTACAACAGTGAGCACACTTCAAACAAAGTACTTCATTCGCACTGAAACACTTTGGGACAACCTGAGAGGGTGAAATGCTCGAGAAAGTATGAATCCATTCCTTTCTGTCCTGTCAGGGTTGTTTATCGGTGGTCTACGAAATCGAGCTGAGTTTGTGTGGGGAACGCTGTTTGAAGATCCAGAATGTGATGGCGTTCCTGGTCGAATAGCCACAGCTAGCCAAAGGACCTCAGGATGGAGGATAAGCCGCGAGCTCAGGGCCTGTACCCTAGTCACTTGTCTTACATGTAAATGGAAGTATATAAATATCTCATGAAAGTATAAGTTGTTGTTTTGTCTTGTGACTATCCGACACGTTTTGCTTTTAGGATGGGGAAGGGGGTCCTTGCTGGACATATTCACACATACACGTAGGGTGCAGCACTGAGGGAGTGCCGCACTGTCGGAGGGGCAGTACTGAGGGAGTGCCGCACTGTCGGAGGTGCAGTACTGAGGGAGTGTCTCACTGTCGGAGGGGCAGTACTGAGGGAGCACCGCACTGTCAGAAGGGCAGTACTGAGGGAGTGCCGCACTGTCGGAGGTGCAGTACTGAGGGAGTGTCTCACTGTCGGAGGGGCAGTACTGAGGGAACGCCACACTGTCGGAGGGGCAGTACTGAGGGAGTGCCGCACTGTTGGAGGGGCAGTACTGAGGGAGCACCGCACTGTCGGAGGGACAGTACTGAGGGAGTGCCGCACTGTCGGAGGGGCAGTACTGAGGGAGCACCGCACTGTCAGAAGGGCAGTACTGAAGGAGTGCCACATTGTCGGAGGTGCAGTACTGAGGGAGTGCCTCACTGTCGGAGGGGCAGTATTGAGGGAGTGCCACATTATCGGAGGGGCAGCACTGAGGGAGCGCCGCACTGTCGGAGGGGCAGTACTGAGGGAACGCCGCACTGCCGGAGGGGCAGTACTGAGGGAGCACCATACTGTCGGAGGAGCAGTACTGAGGGAGCACCGCACTGTCGGAGGAGCAGTACTGAGGGAGCACCGCACTGTCGGAGGGGCAGTACTGAGGGAGCGCCGCACTGTCGGAGGGCAGTACTGAGGGAGTGCCGCACTGTCGGCGGGGCAGTACTGAGGGAGCGCCGCACTGTCGGAGGGGCAGTACTGAGGGAGTGTCACACTGTCAGAGGGGCAGTACTGAGGGAGTGTCACACTGTCAGAGGGGCAGTACTGAGGGAGTGTCACACTGTCAGAGGGGCAGTACTGAGGGAGTCGTGCACTGTCGGAGGGGCAGTACTGAGGGAGTCGTGCACTGTCGGAGGGGCAGTACTGAGGGAGTGCCACACTGTCAGAGGAGTTCTGAGGGAGCACCACACTGTCAGAGGGGCAGTACTGAGGGAGCGCCGCACTGTCGGAGGTGCCGTCTTTCAGTTGAGACATTAAACCGAGGCCCCGTCTGCCCTCTCAGGTGGATGTAAAAGATCCCGGGGTCACTATTGGAAGAAGAGCAGGGGGAGTTCTCCCCGGTGTCCTGGGGCCAATATTTATCCCTCAACCAACATCACTAACACAGACGATCCGGGTCATTATCACATCGCTGTGTGTGGGAGCTTGCTGTGCGCAATTTAGCTGCCGTGTTTCCCACATTACAACAGTGAGCACACTTCAAACAAAGTACTTCATTCGCACTGAAACACTTTGGGACATCCTGAGAGGGTGAAATGCTCGAGAAAGTATGAATCCATTCCTTTCTGTCCTGTCAGGGTTGTTTATCGGTGGTCTACGAAATCGAGCTGAGTTTGTGTGGGGAACGCTGTTTGAAGATCCAGAATGTGATGGCGTTCCTGGTCGAATAGCCACAGCTAGCCAAAGGACCTCAGGATGGAGGATAAGCCGCGAGCTCAGGGCCTGTACCCTAGTCACTTGTCTTACATGTAAATGGAAGTATATAAATATCTCATGAAAGTATAAGTTGTTGTTTTGTCTTGTGACTATCCGACACGTTTTGCTTTTAGGATGGGGAAGGGGGTCCTTGCTGGACATATTCACACATACACGTAGGGTGCAGCACTGAGGGAGTGCCGCACTGTCGGAGGGGCAGTACTGAGGGAGCGCCGCACTGTCGGAGGGGCAGTACTGAGGGAGCGCCGCACTGTCGGAGGGCAGTACTGAGGGAGCGCCGCACTGTCGGAGGGCAGTACTGAGGGAGTGCCGCACTGTCGGAGGGGCAGTACTGAGGGAGTGCCGCACTGTCGGCGGGGCAGTACTGAGGGAGCGCCGCACTGTCGGAGGGGCAGTACTGAGGGAGCGCCGCACTGTCGGAGGGCAGTACTGAGGGAGTGCCGCACTGTCGGAGGGGCAGTACTGAGGGAGCGCCGCACTGTCGGAGGGGCAGTACTGAGGGAGCGCCGCACTGTCGGAGGGCAGTACTGAGGGAGCGCCGCACTGTCGGAGGGGCAGTACTGAGGGAGCGCCGCACTGTCGGAGGAGCCGTCCTTCGGATCAGGCATTAAACCTATGCCTTCGTCTACCCTCACGGATGGGACATAAAAGATCCCACTTTCCCTATTTTGAGAAGAGGAATGTGGGGAGTTCTCCCCAGTGTCCTGAGGCCAATATTCAACCCTCAAGGAACATCACTAAAAAAATGGCGGATGACCTGGTCACTTATCTCACTGCTGTTTGTGGGAGCTTGCTGTGCAGATATTTCCAATGGCGTCGCCCATGGTCTGATGATGAGATAAAGTTTTTGTTGCAGCCTGAACGGGCTTGCAGCAGAATTCAGAGAGCGACGGCGGAAAACAGCTCCACCTAGTGGCAAGAGCCTGAAACGACGCCGTGACCGTTTACATAGAAATATTGAATACCATCATGACATAAGAACATAAGAAATAGGAGCAGGAGTCGGCCAATCGGCCCCTCGAGCCTGCTCCGCTATTCAATAAGATCACGGCTGATCTTCGACCTCAACTCCACTTTCCCGCCCGATCCCTAGATTCCCCCGAGCCCAAAAATCTATCGATCTCAGCCTTGAATATACTCAACGACTGAGCCCCCTCAGCCCTCTGGGGCAGAGAATTCCAAAGATTTATCACCCTCTGAGTGAAGAAATTCCTCTTCATCTCAGTCCTCAATGGCCGAGCCCTTATCCTGAGACTGTGTGACCCCTGGTTCTAGACTCCCCAGCCCGGGGGGGGAAACACCCTCCCTGCATCTACCCTGTCAAGCCCTGTAAAAATTTCCAACCGAAATGGATAACTTCACATTTCTCCTCATTATATTCCATTTGCCATGTTCTTGCCCACTTACTGAGCCTGTCTAGATCCACTTGAAGCCTCTTTGCATCCTCCTCACAACTTACATTCCCATCCAACTTTGTATCATCAGCAAACTCGGATATATTACACTTTGATATAGATTGTGAATAGCTGGGGCCCCAGCACTGTTCCCTGCGGTACCCCACTAGTTACAGTCTGCCAACCCGAAAATGTCCCGTTTATTCCTACTCTGTTTTCTGTCCGTTAACCAATCCTCAATCCATGCTTGGATATTAACTCGGCTGCCCCCGTGTCCTAACTCGCACCCAGTCCCGCTCACCCATCACCACCTGTGCTCACTGACCCATGTCCCAACTCACACCCAGTCCCACTCACCCATCACCCCCTGTGCTCACTGACCCCGTGTCCCAACTCACACCCAGTCCCGCTCACCCATCACCACCTGTGCTCACTGACCCCGTGTCCTAACTCGCACCGAGTCCCACTCACCCATCACCCCCTGTGCTCACTGACCCGTGTCCAAACTCGCACCCAGTCCCGCTCACCCATCATCCCCTGTGCTCACTGACCCCGTGTCCCAACTCGCACCGAGTCCCGCTCACCCATCACCCCCTGTGCTCACTGACCCCGTGTCCCAACTCGCACCGAGTCCCACTCATCCATCACCCCCTGTGCTCACTGCCCCCGTGTCCTAACTCACACCCAGTCCCACTCACCCATCACCCCCTGTGCTCACTGCCCCGTGTCCTAACTCACACCCAGTCCCACTCATCCATCACCCCCTGTGCTCACTGCCCCCGTGTCCTAACTCACACCCAGTCCCACTCACCCATCACCCCCTGTGCTCACTGACCCCGTGTCCTAACTCACACCCAGTCCCACTCACCCATCACCCCCTGTGCTCACTGACCCGTGTCCTAACTCACACCCAGTCCCACTCACCCATCACCCCCTGTGCTCACTGACACCGTGTCCCAACTCACACCCAGTCCCGCTCACCCATCACCACCTGTGCTCACTGACCCCGTGTCCCAACTCACACCCAGTCCCGCTCACCCATCACCCCCTGTGCTCACTGACCCCGTGTCCCAACTCGCACCGAGTCCCACTCACCCATCACCCACTGTGCTCACTGACCCATGTCCTAACTCGCATCGAGTCCCGTTCACCCATCACCCCCTGTGCTCACTGCCCCCGTGTCCCAACTCGCACCGAGTCCCACTCACCCATCACCCTCTGTGCTCACTGATCCGTGTCCTAACTCGCACCGAGTCCCGTTCACCCATCACCCCCTGTGCTCACTGCCCCCGTGTCCTGACTCGTACCGAGTCCCACTCACCCATCAGCCCCTGTGCTCACTGACCTACATTGGCTCCCGGTTAAACAACGCCTCGATTTCAAAATTCTCATCCTTGTTTACAAATCATTCCATGGCCTGCACACCCCCTCCCTATCTCTGTAACCTCCTCCAGCCCCTACACCCCTCCCTATCTCTGTAACCTCCTCCAGCCCCTACATCCCTCCCTATCTCTGTAACCTCCTCCAGCCCCTACACCCCTCCCTATCTCTGTAATCTCCTCCAGCACCTGCAACCCTCCCTATCTCTGTAACCTCCTGCAGCCCCTACACCCCTCCCTATCTCTGTAACCTCCTGCAGCCCCTACACACCTCCCTATCTCTGTAACCTCCTCCAGCCACTACACCCCTCCCTATCTCTGTAATCTCCTCCAGCCCCTACACCCCTCCCTATCTCTGTAATCTCCTCCAGCACCTGCAACCCTCCCTATCTCTGTAACCTCCTGCAGCCCCTACACTCCTCCCTATCTCTGTAACCTCCTCCAGCCCCTACACCCCTCCCTATCTCTGTAACCTCCTCCAGCCCTTACACCCCTCCCTATCTCTGTAACCTCCTGCAGCCCCTACACCCCGCCCTATCTCTGTAACCTCCTGCAGCCCCTACACCCCTCCCTATCTCTGTAACCTCCTGCAGCCCCTACACCCCTCCCTATCTCTCTAACCTCCTCCAGCCCCTACACCCCTCCCTATCTCTGTAATCTCCTCCAGCCCCACAACCCCCCGAGATGTCTGCGCTCCTCTAATCCTGCCCTCTTGAGCATCCCTGATTATAATCGCCCCACCATCGGTGGCCGTGCCTTCAGCTGCCTGGGCCCCAAGCTCTGGAACTCCCTCCCTAAACCTCTCCACCTCTCGACCTCTCTCTGCTCCTTCAAGACGCTCCTTAAAACCGAACTCTTTGACCAAGCTTTTGTTCATCTAATTTCCTCTGTGTCAAATGTATCTGTTTGTCTGTAACGCTGCTCTGAAGCACCTTGGGAGGTTTTACTACCTTAAAGGCGCTATATAAATGAAAGATTATTATTATTATTACCCCCAATCCCATGAGCACTATTTTCTTCAATAAACTCTTGTGTGGCACCTTAACAAATACCTTCTGAAAATCCAATGACACCACATCAGAACATCAGAAATAGGAGCAGGAGTCGGCCATTCGGCCCCTCGAGCCTGCTCCGCCATTTAATACCATCATGGCTGATCCGATCATGGACTCAGCTCCACTTCCCTGCCCGCCCCCTTATCCCCTTATCGGTTAAGAAACTGTCTATCTCTGTCTTAAATTTATTCAATGTCCCGGCTTCCACAGCTCTCTGAGGCAGAGAATTCCACAGATTTACAACCCTCTGAGAGAAGAAATTCCTCCTCATCTCAGTTTTAAATGGGCGGCCCCTTATTCTAAGACCATGCCCCCTAGTTCTAGTCTCCCCCATCAGTGGAAACATCCTCTCTGCATCCACCTTGTCGAGCCCCGTCATAATCTGATATGTTTCGATAAGATCACCTCTCATTCTTCTGAACTCCAATGAGTAGAGGCCCAACCTCCTCAACCTTTCCTCATAAGTCAACCCCCTCATCCCCGGAATCAACCGAGTGAACCTTCTCTGAACTACCTCCAAAGCAAGTATCTCCTTCCGTGGGCCACCACGGCCTGTGAGAGGTGACCACTGCAGGGCGGGGCGGTAGAGCTGGAGCCGCTACTGATTCCAGCGGGAGCCAACACAAATCTGCAACGGCTTCGAGGTGGGCCACTGAGTGAGCTCATCAGGACCCAGGTCGCCGTCTGGAGTGTGGACAGGGACATCGGCGGGGCTCTGGTACAGCAGAGGAGCACGGAATGTCGTGGCGGACTTGCCACGAGCGATCGGGGCGGAGGAGTGATGAGTGATCATGGCGGAAGAGCGGCGAGAGATCGGGGGCGGAGGAGCGGCGAGAGATCGGGGGCGGAGGAGCGGCGAGAGATTGGTGGCGGAGGAGCGGCGAGAGATCGGGGGCGGAGGAGCGGCGAGAGATCGGTGGCGGAGGAGCGGCGAGAGATCGGGGACGGAGGAGCGGCGAGAGATCGGGGACGGAGGAGGGGCGAGAGATCAGGGCGGAGGAACGGCGAGAGATCGGGGCGGAGGAGCGGCGAGAGATCGGGGCGGAGGAGCGGCGAGAGATCAGGGCGGAGGAGCGGCGAGAGATCAGGGCGGAGGAACGGCGAGAGATCGGGGCGGAGGAGCGGCGAGAGATCAGGGCGGAGGAACGGCGAGAGATCGGGGTCCAGGAGCGGCGAGAGATCGGGGCGGAGGAGGGGCGAGAGATCGGGGCGGAGGAGCGGCGAGAGATCGGGGCGGAGGAGCGGCGAGAGATCGGGGCGGAGGAGCGGCGAGAGATCGGGGACGGAGGAGGGGCGAGAGATCAGGACGGAGGAACGGCGAGAGATCGGGGCGGAGGAGCGGCGAGAGATCGGGGCGGAGGAGCGGCGAGAGATCGGGGCGGAGGAGCGGCGAGAGATCAGGGCGGAGGAACGGCGAGAGATCGGGGCGGAGGAGCGGCGAGAGATCGGGGCGGAGGAGCGGTGAGAGATCGGGGCGGAGGAGCGGCGAGAGATCGGGGCGGAGGAGGGGCGAGAGATCGGGGCGGAGGAGCGGCGAGAGATCGGGGCGGAGGAACGGCGAGAGATCGGGGCGGAGGAGCGGCGAGAGATCAGGGCGGAGGAACGGCGAGAGATCGGGGTCCAGGAGCGGCGAGAGATCGGGGCGGAGGAGGGGCGAGAGATCGGGGCGGAGGAGCGGCGAGAGATCGGGGCGGAGGAGCGGCGAGAGATCGGGGCGGAGGAGCGGCGAGAGATCGGGGACGGAGGAGGGGCGAGAGATCAGGGCGGAGGAACGGCGAGAGATCGGGGCGGAGGAGCGGCGAGAGATCGGGGCGGAGGAGTATCGAGAGATCGGGGCGGAGGAGCGGCGAGAGATCGGGGCGGAGGAGCGGCGAGAGATCGGGGCGGAGGAGTATCGAGAGATCGGGGCGGAGGAGCGGCGAGAGATCGGTGGTGGAGGAGCGGCGAGAGATCGGTGGTGGAGGAGCGGCGAGAGATCGGGGCGGAGGAGCGGTGAGAGATCGGGGGCGGAGGAGCGGCGAGAGATCGGGGCGGAGGAGTATCGAGAGATCGGGGCGGAGGAGCGGTGAGAGATCGGGGGCGGAGGAGGGGCGAGAGATCGGGGCGGAGGAGCGGCGAGAGATCGGGGGGAGGAGGTGGGGCGAGAGATCGGGGCGGAGGAGCGGCGAGAGATCGGGGCGGAGGAGGGGCGAGAGATCGGGGCGGAAGAGCGGAGAGAGATCGGGGGTGGAGGAGTGGCGAGAGATCGGGGCGGAGGAGCGGCGAGAGATCGGGGCGGAGGAGTATCGAGAGATCGGTGGCGGAGGAGCTTGCGTTAGATCGTGGCGGAGGAGCGGCGAGAGATCGGGGCGGAGGAGCGGCAAGAGATCGGTGGCGGAGGAGCGGCGAGAGATCGGGGCGGAGGAGCGGCGAGAGATCGGGGCGGAGGAGCGGCGAGAGATCGGTGGCGGAGGAGCGGCGAGAGATCGTGGCGGAGGAGCGGCGAGAGATCGGGGGCGGAGGAGCGGCGAGAGATCGGGGCGGAGGAGCTTGCGAGAGATCGGGGCAGAGGAGCTTGCGTTCGATCGGGGCGGAGGAGCTTGCGAGAGATCGGGGCGGAGGAGCTTGCGTTAGATCGGGGCGGAGGAGCTTGCGTTCGATCGTGGCGGAGGAGCTTGCGTTCGATCGTGGCGGAGGAGCGGCGAGAGATCGGGGGCGGAGGAACGGCGAGAGATCGGTGTACAACGGCCACCACACGTTAAAAAAATCCACGCACAGGCATCTTCCACCCTTCAGGATGTAGTTCGGGATGTGGAATATCACGTCCTTCGTCGAAACATCTGTGAACTCATGTGGCAGCAAGTCATCCTCGCTCGAGGGTCCACCAATTATGAACCTTTCGTAAATCCACTGGCTCCAGCTTCCCTATTCTGCTCGTTACATCCTCCAGATACACTTACGCGACGAAAGGTTTGTGGACAGAAAGCTCACATCCTACGGTGGATTGAAATAACATTGATACATCTTTCTTTATGAATTACAGAGGGTCAGTAATGGAAGCATAGTCATCAGGTAGCCAATGTTAAGTCCTCGAAGTTCAAGGAGGGGCTTGGCAGGACGTCAGCGCCCCCTCCCCCGCCCCAGGGATGATCGAGTGACTGGCCGCAGATTCCGAATGTTCCTCCACCGACAATGGAAGCCGACGGGTGTTGGATGACGTGCGTGCCTGAATGCGGTCGCCAGTGAGACAGCAGCGGACCCCGACGGGCGGGGAGTGGGGCCAAAGGGGATGGGGCATCATTCTCTTCGAGCCGACAATTTTCCAGGAGGGTTTGGCGATGTGGGCGGGGCCAGACCACCTCGTCGTCAACGGGTTCCTTCGACTCACTCCGCCTCCCTCGCCTGTAAACGCAGGATGCACAGACACCAGGCGGGAGCGGTTAGCGTTGCAGCAGCGTAACTAAAACCCGTTAACATCGCCCGTCCCCAACCCTGCCTCAGCTCATCCGCTGCTGAGACCCTCATTCCCGCCCTCGTTACCTCCAGACTTGACTATTCCAACACCCTCCTGGCCGGCCTCCCACGTTCTGCCGGCGTAAACTAGAGGTGATCCAAAACTCGGCTGCCCCTCCGTGTCCTAACTCGCACCGAGTCCCGCTCACCCATCACCCACTGTGCTCACTGACCCCGTGTCCTAACTCGCACCCAGTCCCGCTCACCCATCACCCCCTGTGCTCACTGACCCCGTGTCCTAACTCACACCCAGTCCCACTCACCCATCACCCCCTGTGCTCACTGACCCCGTGTCCTAACTCACACCCAGTCCCACTCACCCATCACCCCCTGTGCTCACTGCCCCGTGTCCTAACTCGCACCCAGTCCCACTCACCCATCACCCCCTGTGCTCACTGACCCCGTGTCCTAACTCACACCCAGTCCCACTCACCCATCACCCCCTGTGCTCGCTGACCCGTGTCCTAACTCACACCCAGTCCCGCTCACCCATCACCCCCTGTGCTCACTGACCTGTGTCCAAACTCGCACCCAGTCCCACTCACCCATCACGCCCTGTGCTCGCTGACCCGTGTCCTAACTCACACCCAGTCCCGCTCACCCATCACCCCCTGTGCTCACTGACCCCGTGACCTAACTCGCACCCAGTCCCACTCACCCATCACCCCCTGTGCTCACTGCCCCGTGTCCTAACTCACACCCAGTCCCACTCACCCATCACCCCCTGTGCTCACTGACCCCGTGACCTAACTCGCACCCAGTCGCACTCACACATCACCCCCTGTGCTCGCTGCCCCGTGTCCTAACTCACACCCAGTCCCACTCACCCATCACCCCCTGTGCTCACTGCCCCCGTGTCCTAACTCGCACCGAGTCCCGCTCACCCATCACCCCCTGTGCTCGCTGACCCGTGTCCTAATCACCCCGAGTCCCGCTCACCCATCACCCCCTGTGCTCACTGACCCCGTGTCCTAACTCACACCCAGTCCCACTCACCCATCACCCCATGTGCTCACTGACCAACATTGGCTCCCGGTTAAGCAACGCTTCGATTTTCAAAATTAACATCCTTGTTTACAAATCCCCCCATGGCCTCCTTTCCCCTCCCTATCTCTGTAACCTCCTCCAGCCCCTGCACCCCTCCCTATCTCTGTAACCTCCTCCAGCCCCGACACCGCTCCCTATCTCTGTAACCTCCTCCAGCCCCTACACCCCTCCCTATCTCTGTAACCTCCTCCAGCCCCTACACCCCTCCCTATCTCTGTAACCTCCTCCAGCCCATACACCCCTCCCTATCTCTGTAACCTCCTCCAGCCCCGACACCCCTCCCTATCTCTGTAACCTCCTCCAGCCCCTACACCCCTCCCTATCTCTGTAACCTCCTCCAGCCCCTACACCCCTCCCTATCTCTGTAACCTCCTCCAGCCCATACACCCCTCCCTATCTCTGTAACCTCCTCCAGCCCCGACACCCCTCCCTATCTCTGTAACCTCCTCCAGCCCATACACCCCTCCCTATCTCTGTAACCCCCTCCAGCCCCTACACCCCTCCCTATCTCTGTAACCTCCTCCAGCCCCTACACCCCTCCCTATCTCTGTAACCTCCTCCAGCCCATACACCCCTCCCTTTCTCTGTAACCCCCTCCAGCCCCTACACCCCTCCCTATCTCTGTAACCTCCTCCAGCCCCTACACCCCTCCCTATCTCTGTAACCTCCTCCAGCCCCTACACCCCTCCCTATCTCTGTAACCTCCTCCAGCCCATACACCCCTCCCTATCTCTGTAACCTCCTCCAGCCCCTACACCCCTCCCTATCTCTGTAACCTCCTCCAGCCCCTACACCCCTCCCTATCTCTGTAACCTCCTCCAGCCCCTACACCCCTCCCTATCTCTGTAACCTCCTCCAGCCCCGACACCCCTCCCTATCTCTGTAACCCCCTCCAGCCCCTACACCCCTCCCTATCTCTGTAACCCCCTCCAGCCCCTACACCCCTCCCTATCTCTGTAACCTCCCCCAGCCCCTACACCCCTCCCTATCTCTGTAACCTCCTCCAGCCCCTACACTCCTCCCTATCTCTGTAACCTCCTCCAGCCCATACACCCCTCCCTATCTCTGTAACCCCCACCAGCCCCTACACCCCTCCCTATCTCTGTAACCTCCTTCAGCCCCTACACCCCTCCCTATCTCTGTAACCTCCTCCAGCCCCTACACCCCTCCCTATCTCTGTAACCTCCCCCAGCCCCTACACCCCTCCCTATCTCTGTAACCCCCTCCAGCCCCTACAACCCTCCCTATCTCTGTAACCTCCTCCAGCCCCTACACCCCTCCCTATCTCTGTAACCTCCTCCAGCCCCTACACCCCTCCCTATCTCTGTAACCTCCTCCAGCCCACACACCCCTCCCTATCTCTGTAACCTCTTCCAGCCCCTACACCCCTCCCTATCTCTGTAACCTCCTCCAGCCCATACACCCCTCCCTATCTCTGTAACCCCCTCCAGCCCCTACACCCCTCCCTATCTCTGTAACCTCCTCCAGCCCCTACACCCCTCCCTATCTCTGTAACCTCCTCCAGCCCATACACCCCTCCCTATCTCTGTAACCCGCTCCAGCCCCTACACCTCTCCCTATCTCTGTAACCTCCTCCAGCCCCTACACCCCTCCCTATCTCTGTAACCTCCTCCAGCCCCTACACCCCTCCCTATCTCTGTAACCTCCTCCAGCCCATACACCCCTCCCTATCTCTGTAACCTCCTCCAGCCCCTACACCCCTCCCTATCTCTGTAACCTCCTCCAGCCCCTACACCCCTCCCTATCTCTGTAACCCCCTCCAGCCCCTACACCCCTCCCTATCTCTGTAACCCCCTCCAGCCCCTACACCCCTCCCTATCTCTGTAACCTCCTCCAGCCCCTACACCCCTCCCTATCTCTGTAACCTCCTCCAGCCCCTACACCCCTCCCTATCTCTGTAACCTCCTCCAGCCCCTACACCCCTCCCTATCTCTGTAACCTCCTCCAGCCCCTACACCCCTCCCTATCTCTGTAACCCCCTCCAGCCCCTACACCCCTCCCTATCTCTGTAACCCCCTCCAGCCCCTACACCCCTCCCTATCTCTGTAACCCCCTCCAGCCCCGAAACCCCTCCCTATCTCTGTAACCCCCTCCAGCCCCTACACCCCTCCCTATCTCTGTAACCTCCTCCAGCCCCTACACCCCACCCTATCTCTGTAACCTCATCCAGCTCCTACACCCCTCCCTATCTCTGTAACCTCCTCCAGCCCCTACACCCCTCCCTATCTCTGTAACCCCCTCCAGCCCCTACACCCCTCCCTATCTCTGTAACCCCCTCCAGCCCCTACACCCCTCCCTATCTCTGTAACCCCCTCCAGCCCCGACACCCCTCCCTATAACCCCCTCCAGCCCCTACACCCCTCCCTATCTCTGTAACCTCCTCCAGCCCCTACACCCCTCCCTATCTCTGTAACTCCCTCCAGCCCCTACACCCCTCCCTATCTGTAGCCTCCTCCAGCCCCTACACCCCTCCCTATCCCTGTAACTCCCTCCAGCCCCTACACCCCTCCCTATCTGTAGCCTCCTCCAGCCCCTACACCCCTCCCTATCTCTGTAACCTCCAGTCCCCACACCCTCCCTATCTCTGTCACCCCCTCCAGCCCCACAATCCCCCGAGATCTCTGCGCTCCTCCAGTTCTGCCCCCCTGACCATCCCCGATTCCCATCGCTCCACCATCGGTGGCCGTGCCTTCAGCTGCCTGGGCCCCAAGCTCTGGAACTCCCTCCCTGAACCTCTCCGCCTCTCTCTCCTCCTTCAAGACGCTCCTTAAAACCGACCTCTTTGACCCAGCTTCTGGTCACCTGCCCTAATTTCTCTTTGTGTGGCTCAGTGTCAAATACTTTTGTTTTGTCTTAAAGCACTTCTGTGAAGCTCCTTCGGCTGATTTAACTGTTTTAAAAGTGCTATATAAATATAAGTTGTTGTTGTTGCTTTGGAATGGTTACAACACAAAAGGATGCCATTCGGCCCATCGAACCCACACTGTCGGAGGGGCAGTACTGAGGGAGCGCCGCACTGTCGGAGGGGCTGTACTGAGGGAGCGCCGCACTGTCGGAGGGGCAGTACTGAGGGAGCGTGGTACTGTCGGAGAGGCAGTACTGAGGGAGCATCGTACTGTCGGAAGGGCACCACTGAGGGAGTGCCGCACTGTCGGAGGGGCGGTACTGAGGGAACACCGCGCTGTCGGAGGGGCAGTACTGAGGGAGCGCCGCACTGTCGGAGGGGCTGTACTGAGGGAGCGCCGCATTGTCGGAGGGGCGGTACTGAGGGAACACCGCACTGTCGGAGGGGCGGTACTGAGGGAGCACCGCACTGTCGGAGGGGCAGTACTGAGGGAACACCGCACTGTCGGAGGGGCGGTACTGAGGGAACACCGCGCTGTCGGAGGGGCGGTACTGAGGGAGCACCGCACTGTCGGAGGGGCTGTACTGAGGGAGCGCCGCACTGTCGGAGGGGCGGTACTGAGGGAGCGCCGCACTGTCGGAGGGGCGGTACTGAGGGAATGCCGCACTGTCGGAGGGGCAGTACTGAGGGAGTGCCGCACTGTCGGAGGGGCAGTACTGAGGGAGTGCCGCACTCTCGCAGGGGCAGTACTGAGGGAGCACCGCACTGTCGGAGGGGCTGTACTGAGGGAGCGCCGCACTGTCGGAGGGGCAGTACTGAGGGAGTGCTGCACTGTCGGAGGGCCAGTACTGAGGGAGTGCTGCACTGTCGGAGGGCCAGTACTGAGGGAGCGCCGCACTGTCGGAGGGGCAGTACTGAGGGAGCACCGCACTGTCGGAGGGGCAGTACTGAGGGAGCACCGCACTGTCGGAGGGGCAGTACTGAGGGAGCGCCGCACTGTCGGAGGGGCAGTACTGAGGGAGCACCGCACTGTCGGAGGGGCAGTACTGAGGGAGTGCCGCACTGTCGGAGGGGCTGTACTGAGGGAGCGCCGCACTGTCGGAGGGGCGGTACTGAGGGAGCACCGCACTGTCGGAGGGGCGGTACTGAGGGAGCGCCGCACTGTCGGAGGGGCAGTACTGAGGGAGTGCCGCACTGTCGGAGGGGCGGTACTGAGGGAATGCCGCACTGACGGAGGGGCAGTACTGAGGGAGTGCCGCACTGTCGGAGGGGCAGTACTGAGGGAGCACCGCACTGTCGGAGGGGCGGTACTGAGGGAGCGCCGCACTGTCGGAGGGGCTGTACTGAGGGAGTGCCGCACTGTCGGAGGGGCAGTACTGAGGGGGTGCCGCACTGTCGGAGGGGCAGTACTGAGGGAGCACCGCACTGTCGGAGGGGCGGTACTGAGGGAGCGCCAAACTGTCGGAGGGGCAGTACTGAGGGAGCGCCGCACTGTCGGAGGGGCTGTACTGAGGGAGTGCCGCACTGTCGGAGGGGCAGTACTGAGGGGGTGCCGCACTGTTGGAGGGGCTGTACTGAGGGAGTGCCGCACTGTCGGAGGGGCAGTACTGAGGGAGCGCCAAACTGTCGGAGGGGCAGTACTGAGGGAGTGCCGCACTGTCGGAGGGGCAGTACTGAGGGAGCGCCGCACTGTCGGAGGGGCAGTACTGAGGGAGCACCGCACTGTGGGAGGGGCAGTACTGAGGGAGTGCCGCACTGTCGGAGGGGCAGTACTGAGGGAGTGCCGCACTGTCGGAGGGGCAGTACTGAGGGAGTGCCACACTGTCGGAGGGGCAGTACTGAGGGAGTGCCGCACTGTCGGAGGGGCAGTACTGAGGGAGTGCCGCACTGTCGGAGGGGCAGTACTGAGGGAGTGCCGCACTGTCGGAGGGGCAGTACTGAGGGAATGCCGCACTGTCGGAGGTGCAGTACTGAGGGAGCGCCGCACTGTCGGAGGTGCAGTACTGAGGGAGCGCCGCACTGTCGGAGGGGCAGTACTGAGGGAGCGCCGCACTGTCGGAGGGGCAGTACTGAGGGAGTGCCACACTGTCGGAGGGGCAGTACTGAGGGAGTGCCGCACTGTCGGAGGGGCAGTACTGAGGGAGTGCCGCACTGTCGGAGGGGCAGTACTGAGGGAGCGCCGCACTGTCGGAGAGGCGGAACCAGACCTGAGGATCGGTGGTGAGCACTGCAGGCATGCCGCCTACCCAGAAGA
The DNA here is from genome assembly GCF_044704955.1 of Pristiophorus japonicus. Lineage (NCBI taxonomy): Eukaryota > Metazoa > Chordata > Chondrichthyes > Pristiophoridae > Pristiophorus > Pristiophorus japonicus. Next base: position 13,130,290 of record NC_092007.1, on the reverse strand, counting down.
CCTCACCACCGCCATTTGTCACCACTCTGGGACGGATAACGGAGCTGAGAGAATCTGAAAAACCAGCGCGATGTGTGTCAATGTACGTCCAGTCGCTTACCCAGCTTGGCCCAATCCGTGCCTAGTTCCTGAAGTGCAGCAGTCTCCTCAACAAATCCCAGAGACGGTCCATGCCATTTCGATGATTCACACAGTCCGCGGACTCCACTGAAAGACAGAAAACAAAAGTGAACGACACTGCTCGGCCACGGGAATAAACAAAGATACTCGCATTTCTATCGGGGCCTGCACCCGCTCAGGACGTCCCAAAGCGCCTCACAGCTAACGGAGCATTTTTTTTTTTGACGTGCGCTCGCTGTTGTAATGTGGGAAACGCCAATTTGCGCAGAGCAAGCTCCCACACACAGCGATGTGATAATGACCCGGATCGTCTGTGTTAGTGATGTTGGTTGAGGGATAAATATTGGCCCCAGGACACCGGGGAGAACTCCCCCTGCTCTTCTTCCAAATAGTGGCCCCGGGATCTTTTACATCCACCCGAGAGGGCAGACGGGGCCTCGGTTTAACCTCTCATCCGAAAGACGGAATCTCCGACAGTACGGCGCTCCCTCAGTACCGCCCCTCCGACAGTGCGGCGCTCCCTCAGTACTGCCCCTCCGACAGTGCGGCGCTCCCTCAGTACTGCCCCTCCGACAGTGCGGTGCTCCCTCAGTACTGCCCCTCCGACAGTGCGGCGCTCCCTCAGTACTGTCCCTCCGACAGTGCGGCGCTCCCTCAGTACTGCCCCTCCGACAGTGCGGCGCTCCCTCAGTACTGTCCCTCCGACAGTGCGGCGCTCCCTCAGTACTGCCCCTCCGACAGTGCGGGGCTCCCTCAGTACTGTCCCTCCGACAGTGCGGGGCTCCCTCAGTACTGCCCCTCCGACAGTGCGGCGCTCCCTCAGTACTGTCCCTCCGACAGTGCGGCGCTCCCTCAGTACTGCCCCTCCGACAGTGCGGCGCGCCCTCAGTACTGCCCCTCCGACAGTGCGGCGCTCCCTCAGTACTGCCCCTCCGACAGTACGGCGCTCCCTCAGTACTGCCCCTCCGACAGTGCGGCGCTCCCTCAGTACTGCCCCTCCGACAGCACAGTACGGCGCTCCCTCAGTACTGCCCCTCCGACAGTGCGGCGCTCCCTCAGTACTGCCCCTCCGACAGTGCAGCGCTCCCTCAGTACTGCCCCTCCGACAGCGCAGTTGGGCGCTCCCTCAGTACCGCCCCTCCGACAGTTTTTCTAGTGATGTTTTTTTCTATTAATTTATCTGTTTCTGGGATGTGGGCCGTCGCTGGCCAAGGCCGGCATTTATTGCCCATCCCTCGTCGCCCCTTGAGAAGGAGGTGGTGAGCCTCCTTCTTGAACCGCTGCAGTCCGTGTGGTGAAGGAGCTCCCACAGTGTTGACTTTGTCGTAGTGTTTTGGTACTGAGTGTATCGCTGGGCCATTTCAGAGGGAAGTTCAGAGTCAACCACACTGCTGTGGGCCTGGAGTTACCTATCGGCCAGACCGGGTAAGGGCGGCAGATCTCCTTGCCTGAGGGAAACCGTGAACAAGCTCGGATTTTACGACAATTCTATCGCTGCATGATCACCATTACTGCTACCAACTTTTTAATTCTAGATTTAATGAGTTAAATTATTTTCCCCAGCTGACATGACAGGATTTCAACTCACGTCTCTGTCCAGTAACATGATCACTGTGCCACCGTGATGGTGGAGGAGAAACATAGAAACATAGACAATAGGTGCAGGAGTAGGCCATTCGGCCCTTCGAGCCTGCACCACCATTCAATAAGATCATGGCTGATCATTCCCTCAGTACCCCGTTCCTGCTTTCTCTCCATACCCCTTGATCCCTTTAGCCATAAGGGCCACATCTAACTCCCTTTTGAATATATCTAACCAACTGGCCCCAACAACTTTCTGTGGTAGAGAATTCCACAGGTTCACAATTCTCTGGGTGAAGAAGTTTCTCCTCATCTCGGTCCTAAATGGCTTACCCCTTATCCTTAGACTGTGACCCCTGGTTCTGGACTTCCCCAACATCGGGAACATTCTTCCTGCACCTAACTTGTCCAGTCCCGTCAGAATTTTACATGTTTCTATGAGATCCCTCTCATCCTTCTAAACTCCAGTGAATACAGGCCCAGTCGATCCAGTCTCTCCTCATATGTCAGTCCCGCCATCCCGGGAATCAGTCTGGTGAATCTTCGCTGCACTCCCTCAATTGCAAGAATGTCCTTCCTCAGATTAGGAGACCAAAACTGTACACAATATTCCAGGTGAGGCCTCACCAAGGCCCTGTACAACTGCAGTAAGACCTCCCTGCTCCTATACTCAAATCCCCTCGCTATGAAGGCCAACATGCCATTTGCCTTCTTCACCGCCTGCTGTACCTACATGCCAACTTTCAATGACTGATGTACCATGACACCCAGGTCTCGTTGTACCTCCCCTTTTCCTAATCTGTCACCATTCAGATAATAATCTGCCTTCCTGTTTTTGCCACCAAAGTGGATAACCTCACATTTATCCACATTATACTGCATCTGCCATGCATTTGCCCACTCACCTAACCTGTCCAAGTCACCCTGCAGCCTCATAGCATCCTCCTCACAGCTCACACTGCCACCCAGCTTAGTGTCATCTGCAAACTTGGAGATATTACATTTAATTCCTTCGTCTACCATCGGCAAGACACAAGTCAGGAGTGTGAGGGAACACTCCCCACTTGCCTGGATGAGTTGCCGCTCCAGCAACACTCGAGAAGCTCGACACCATCCAGGACAAAGCAGCCCACTCGATGGGCCACGCTCCCCACCACCTCCAACGCTCACTCCCTCCACCACCTCCAACACTCACTCCCTCCACCACCTCCAACACTCACTGCCTCCACCACCTCCAACACTCACTCCCTCCACCACCTCCAACACTCACTCCCTCCACCACCTCCAACGCTCACTCCCTCCACCACCTCCAACACTCACTCCCTCCACCACCTCCAACACTCACTCCCTCCACCACCTCCAACACTCACTCCCTCCACCACCTCCAACACTCACTCCCTCCACCACCTCCAACACTCACTCCCTCCACCACCTCCAACACTCACTCCCTCCACCACCTCCAACACTCACTCCCTCCACCACCTCCAACACTCACTCCCTCCACCACCTCCAACACTCACTCCCTCCACCACCGGCGCACCGTGGCTGCAGTGTGCACCGTCTACAAGATGCACCGCGGCAACTCGCCAAGGCTTCTTCGGCAGCACCTCCCAAACCCGCGGCCTCTACCCGCCTCGAAGGACAAGGGCAGCAGGTCCATGGGAACACCACCCCCTCCACGTTCCCCTCCCAGTCACACACACACCATCCCTCGACTTGGAAATATATCGGCCGTTCCTTCATCGTCGCTGGGCCACAATCCCGGAACTCCCTCCCTAACAGCACTGTGGGAGCACCTTCACCACACGGACTGCAGCGGTTCAAGAAGGCGGCTCAGCACCACCTTCTCAAGGGGCGACGAGGGATGGGCAATAAATGCCGGCCTTGGCCAGCGACGGCCCACATCCCGTGAACCAATTAAAAAAAAGCCTGATTTCCCCCTCTTTCTCTCTCTCTGTTTCTCTCTTTCTTTCTCTCGCTTCGTCCCGGCGCCCGCTAGCCGTGACACGTTGGTCCGCCAAAACGTGGTCCTTACACACGTAGACGACGTGACGCTCGTCCTCCTTCAGCACTCTGACCAGCCCCTCCCTCAGGGCCCAGGAGGCCACCCGCGTCTTCCCGGGTTTCTTGGCCGCGTAAAGGCGGGCCCATTGCCAGTAACAAAGGCCTCCGTAGGCCAGCAGGGCTAGCAACACCTTCGTCGGGCTGACAGGCCACCTTGACATGGCCTGTCGGCCGAGAGGAACCTCTCGGACGTACACCAGGGGAGAGGTGGGGGGGCGGGGCGGGGGGGGAGAGTGTGGGGTGAAGACAGTTCAGCGCTCGGTCACTCGGTCTGCGAGAGGCAACTCGAGCGATTCTGCTTTGCTCTCAGCCAGAGGCGCTCGCAGTCTGGCGTGAGTCCGTCCATCAGCGAGGCTTGGGTGGGCCACAAAGCCTGGAGGGCCACGATCTCGGAGACTCTTGGCTGGAGACCGCCTCCCCCCACAACAATCGATTGGCCACTGTCTCGGCATCAAAGGTCTCCAGGACAACGCAGCGAGCCCTCCAATCACACGGTCTCCATTGTGACGTCACGTGGATCTAGATGACAATGACCACAAGACTAAGGGAGTCTTGCTCGGTTAGACCACACCTGGAGCACCGTGCACAGTTCTGGTCTCCATATACCTGGGTTAGACCACACTTGGAGCACCGTGCACAGTTCTGGTCTCCATATACCTGGGTTAGACCACACCTGGAGCACTGTGCACAGTTCTGGTCTCCATATACCTGGGTTAGACCACACCTGGAGCACCATGCACAGTTCTGGTCTCCATATACCTGGGTTAGACCACACTGGGAGCACCGTGCACAGTTCTGGTCTCCATATACCTGGGTTAGACCACACTTGGAGCACTGTGCACAGTTCTGGTCTCCATATACCTGGGTTAGACCACACTTGGAGCATTGTGCACAGTTCTGGTCTCCATATACCTGGGTTAGACCACACTTGGAGCACTGTGCACAGTTCTGGTCTCCATATACCTGGGTTAGACCACACTTGGAGCACTGTGCACAGTTCTGGTCACCATATACCTGGGTTAGACCACACTTGGAGCACTGTGCACAGTTCTGGTCTCCATATACCTGGGTTAGACCACACTTGGAGCACTGTGCACAGTTCTGGTCTCCATATACCTGGGTTAGACCACACTTGGAGCACTGTGTACAGTTCTGGTCACCATATACCTGGGTTAGACCACACTTGGAGCACTGTGCACAGTTCTGGTCTCCATATACCTGGTTTAAACCACACTTGGAACACCGTGCACAATTCTGGTCTCCATATACCTGGGTTAGACCACACTGGGAGCACCGTGCACAGTTCTGGTCTCCATATACCTGGGTTAGACCACACGGAGCACTGTGCACAGTTCTGGTCTCCATATACCTGGGTTAGACCACACTTGGAGCATTGTGCACAGTTCTGGTCTCCATATACCTGGGTTAGACCACACGGAGCACTGTGCACAGTTCTGGTCTCCATATACCTGGGTTAGACCACACTTGGAGCACTGTGCACAGTTCTGGTCACCATATACCTGGGTTAGACCACACTTGGAGCACTGTGCACAGTTCTGGTCTCCATATACCTGGGTTAGACCACACTTGGAGCACTGTGTACAGTTCTGGACTCCATATACCTGGGTTAGACCACACTTGGAGCACTGTGTACAGTTCTGGTCTCCATATACCTGGGTTAGACCACACTTGGAGCACTGTACACAATTCTGGTTGTAATTTATGCACTTGTGAGCATGCTCACAGGTTGGTCGAGCTATTCTGTTGTGAGTGGCTTGGCCAATCACATGATATCCCCCAGTCTCAATAAAACGCCGGCCTGTTGGATGCGTGTGATTCTCTTTATTTAAGGAGTGATCATCATCATCATCAGAGGCGATCCCTGGAACAAAGAGGACTTGCATTCCGATGAGCTCACAGATGTTTCACTGAAGGACCCGATGTTCCAGTCCTGAACTTCAATTGAACATAAGAACATAAGAAATAGGAGCAGGAGTCGGCCATAAGGCCCCTCGAGCCTGCTCCGCCATTCAATACGATCATGGCTGATCCGATCATGGACTCAGGTCCACTTCCCCGCCCACTCCCCATAATCCTTTATTTCCTTATCGTTTAAGAAACTGTCTTAAATTTATTCAATGTCCCGGCTTCCACAGCTCTCTGAGGCAGCGAATTCCACAGATTTACAACCCTCTGAGAGAAGAACTTCCTCCTCATCTCAGTTTTAAATGGGCGGCCACTTATTCCAAGACCATGCCCCCTAGTTCTAGTCTCCCCCATCAGTGGAAACATCCTCTCTGCATCCACCTTGTCGAGCCCCCTCATAATCTGATACGTTTCGATAAGATCACCTCTCATTCTTCTGAACTCCAATGAGTAGAGGCCCAACCTCCTCAACCTTTCCTCATAAGTCAACCCCCTCATCCCCGGAATCAACCAAGTGAACCTTCTCTGAACTGCCTCCAAAGCAAGTATATCGTTTCTTAAATATGGAAACCAAAACTGCACGCAGTACTCCAGGTGTGGCCTCACCAATACCCTGTGTAACTGGAGCAAGACTTCCCTGCTTTTATACTCCATCCCCTTTGCAATAAAGTGGATGACTTGTTTCCACGCCAAAAGGGATGAGTTCACAGGTGTTTCAATGAAGGACCTGATATTCCGGATCCCTAACTATATCCTGATGGAAGATGCCTGTGGGTGGATTGTTTAACGTTTGGTGACCGTTGTACACCAGCCACCACACGGGGCTTGACAGAGCGAGGTCTTGGTCCAGGGGCAAGGGTTAACCAGGACGACTGGAGACCAGCTCTGCTGCACGGACCCAGTGCTCACAACATATCACAGTGTGGGCTGGTCTGTGCTGCCCCTGGGCCCCTGGCCCTGAACTCTCACCTCTCCTGGGCCCCGAACTCTCACCTCTCCTGGGCCCACTGAATTCTCACCTCACCTGGGCCCCGAACTCTCATAAGAACATAAGAACATAAGAATTAGGAACAGGAGTAGGCCATCTAGCCCCTCGAGCCTGCTCCGCCATTCAACGAGCTCATGGTTGATCTGGCTGTGGACTCAGCTCCACTTACCCGCCCTCTCCCCGTAACCCTTAATTCCCTTATTGGTTAAAAATCTATCTATCTGCGACTTGAATACATTCAATGAGCTAGCCTCAACTGCTTCCCTGGGCAGAGAATTCCACAGATTCACAACCCTCTGGGAGAAGAAATTCCTTCTCAACTCGCTTTTAAATTGGCTCCCCCGTACTTTGAGGCTGTGCCCCCTAGTTCTAGTCTCCCCGACCAGTGGAAACAACCTCTCTGCCTCTATCTTGTCTATCCCTTTCATTATTTTAAATGTTTCTATAAGATCACCCCTCATCCTTCTGAACTCCAACGAGTAAAGACCCAGTCTACTCAATCTATCATCATAAGGTAACCCCCTCATCTCCAGAATCAGCTGAGTGAATCGTCTCTGTACCCCCTCCAAAGCTAGTATATCCTTCCTTCAGTAAGGTGACCAAAACTGCACGCAGTACTCCAGGTGCGGCCTCACCAATACCCTGTACAGTTGCAGCAGGACCTCCCTGCTTTTGTACTCCATCCCTCTCGCAATGAAGGCCAACATCCCATTCGCCTTCCTGATTACCTGCTGCACCTGCAAACTAACCTTTTGGGATTCATGCACAAGGACCCCCAGGTCCCTCTGCACCGTAGCATGTTGTAATTTCTCCCCATTCAAATAATATTCCCTTTTACTGTTGTTTTTCCCCAAGGTGGATGACCTCACACTTTCCGACATTGTATTCCATCTGCCAAACCTTCGCCCATTCGCTTAACCTGCCGCCTCTCCTGGGCCCCGAACTCTCACCTCTCCCAGGCCCTGGGCCCTCGCCTCCCCTGGGCCCTCGATCACGTCCCTCTACAGTCTCTCGCCGCTCCTTCGCCCCCTGACCTCGCCACTCCTGCTGTACCTGCCCAACGCTCCAATCACCGACCGGGACCCTGATGACGTCACTCTTCGCTGCTGTCGCCCTCCTGCACCAGCTCGCGCTACTCCCTGGAGTAGTACGCCTCCTCACTGCTCCCTGAGGCCAACACTCTGTCCAGGGGCCTCCACGCAGCTCACGAGCCACCGCTCGCCACTACTTTGATGGCCCCAACCTGCTGCTGGTCTAGAAATATACCTGCATTGGAGGCAGTTCAGAGAAGGTTCACTCGGTTGATTCCGGGGATGAGGGAGTTTGACTTACGAGGAAAGGTTGAGGAGGTTGGGCCTCTACTCATTGGAATTCAGAAGAATGAGAGGTGATCTTATCGAAACGTATCAGATTATGAGGGGGCTTGACAAGGTGGATGCAGAGAAGATGTTCCCACTGATGGGGGAGACTAGAACTAGGGGGCACGATCTTAGAATAAGGGGCCGCCCATTTAAAACTGAGATGAGGAGGAATTTCTTCTCTCAGAGGGTTGTAAATCTGTGGAATTCGCTGCCTCAGAGAGCTGTGGAAGCCAGGACATTGAATATATTTAAGACAGAGATAGACAGTTTCTTAACCGATAAGGGGATAAGGGGGAGGGCAGGGAAGTGGAGCTGAGTCCATGATCGGATCAGCCATGGTCGTATTAAATGGCGGAGCAGGCTCGAGGGGCCGAATGGCCGACTCCTGCTCCTATGTCTTATGTTCTTATGAGGACTGTGCACAGTTCTGGCTGTAATGTACGCATATGTGATTGCGGTCGCCGGTTGGTCGAGCTCTTGAGTTGGGAGTGGCTTCGCCAGTCACGTGATCTTCACAAGACTGATGTGGTGTACCTGTAAAGCATGCACTCCCATGTTCCGCCACCAGGGAGCGCATCCCCTGACGTCCCAAGGGATCCCAGCATCCCTTGGGAGCACTGTATATAAGCCGGCCCCTAAGGCCTATTCCTCACTCTGGAGTATCTTATTAAAGACTGAGGTCACTGTTACTTTAACCTTCCCGCGTGCAGTCTCATCTGTGTTAGGAACACAATAACTGTGACCCCTGGTTCTAGACTCCCCAGCCCGGGGGGGAAACACCCTCTCTGCATCTACCCTGTCAATCCCCCTCAGAATCTTGCAGGTTTCAATGAGATCACCTCTCATTCTTCTAAACTCCAGAGTATCGGCCCATTCTACACAATCCCTCATCATAAGACAACCGTCTGATCGCAGGACTCAATCTAGTGAACCTTCGTTGTGCCACCTTCAAGGCAAGTATATTCTTCCTTAGATAAGGAGACCAAAACTGTGCGCAGTACTCCAGGTGTGGCCTCACCACAACCCTGTACAATGTTAAATTTTAGACGGTAAACCGAGGCCCCGTCTGCTCTCCTCAGGTAGACGTAAAAGATCCCATGGCCACTATTTCGAAGAAGAGCAGGGGGAGTTCTCCCCGGTGTCCTGAGGCCAATATTTATCCCTCAACCACCATCACTAAAACATAAGAACATAAGAACATAAGAATTAGGAACAGGAGTAGGCCATCTAGCCCCTCGAGCCTGCTCCGCCATTCAACAAGATCATGGCTGATCTGGCCATGGACTCAGCTCCACTTACCCGCCCGCTCCCCGTAACCCTTAATTCCCTTATTGGTTAAAAATCTATCTATCTGTGACTTGAATACATTCAATGAGCTAGCCTCAACTGCTTCCTTGGGCAGAGAATTCCACAGATTCACAACCCTCTGGGAGAAGAAATTCCTTCTCAACTCGCTTTTAAATTGGCTCCCCCTGTATTTTGAGGCTGTGCCCCCTAGTTCTAGTCTCCCCGACCAGTGGAAACAACCTCTCTGCCTCTATCTTGTCTATCCCTTTCATGATTTTAAATGTTTCTATAAGATCACCCCTCATCCTTCTGAACGCCAACGAGTAAAGACCCAGTCTACTCAATCTATCATCATAAGGTAACCCCCTCATCTCCGGAATCAGCCGAGTGAATCGTCTCTGTACCCCCTCCAAAGCCAGTATATCCTTCCTTAAGAAAGGTGACCAAAACTGCACGCAGTACTCCAGGTGCGGCCTCACTAATACCCTGGACAGTTGCAGCAGGACCTCCCTGCTTTTGTACTCCATCCCTCTCGCAATGAAGAACGGATGAGCTGGGTCATTATCACGTTGCTGTTTGTGGGATATGTTGTGCGCACTGGGTCCGTGCAGCAGAGCAGGTCTCCAGCCGTCCTGGTTAACCCTTGCCCCTGGACCAAGACCTGGCTCTGTCAAGCCCCGTGTGGTGGCTGGTGTTCAACGGTCACCCCTACATTAAAACAATCCACGCACAAGGCATCTTCCACCCTTCAGGATGTAGTTCGGGATCCGGGAATATCAGGCCCCTGTAAACTAATCCTTTCCGGCGTGGAAACAAGTCATCTTCGTTTCGAGGGCCTGCCTATGATGATGATGTGTGGGAGCTTGCTGTGCGCAAATCGGCTGCCGCGTTTCCCACATTACAGCGGTCACCGCACTCCGGAAGTGTTTCATTGGCTGGAAAGCACGTTGAGACGTCGGGTGGTCCTGAAAGGGGAGAAATAAAGGCAAGTCTTTCCTTCGGGGAGCTCTCTGTGTCGGCCGGCACGGACACCATGGGTCAGGTGACCTCCTTTGTGCAGTAAGTTGCGATGATTCTGCGATCGGTGACTGTGGGGGAACCCAGCCCATTCTCGGTGGTTGGAGAAATGGAGTGTGAACAGGGCGGGGAAGTCCCAGCGGGGGGAGTTCCCGCTCTCAGGTTCCGGAGGCTCCGAATCCTGATGGGGACGGGAAAATTGCCAATTAATCCAAGCATCATCGTAGGCAGTGTCTCGGAATCGAGGAAGACTTGCCTCCACTCTTAACACGAGTCCTGAGGTGGCTGAACAGTCCAATACGAGAACCACAGTCCCTGTCACAGGTGGGACAGATAGACGTTGAGGGAAGGGGGAGGGTGGGACAGATAGACGTTGAGGGAAGGGGGAGGGTGGGACAGATAGACGTTGAGGGAAGGGGAGGGTGGGACAGACAGACGTTGAGGGAAGGGGAGGGTGGGACAGATAGACGTTGAGGGAAGGGGAGGGTGGGACAGATAGACGTTGAGGGAAGGGGAGGGTGGGACAGATAGACGTTGAGGGAAGGGGAGGGTGGGACAGATAGACGTTGAGGGAAGGGGAGGGTGGGACAGATAGACGTTGAGGGAAGGGGTGGGTGGGACAGACAGACGTTGAGGGAAGGGGAGGGTGGGACAGATAGACGTTGAGGGAAGGGGAGGGTGGGACAGATAGACGTTGAGGGAAGGGGTGGGTGGGACAGATAGACGTTGAGGGAAGGGGAGGGTGGGACTGGTTTGCCGCACGCTCCTTCCGCTGCCTGCGCTTGGTTTCTGCACGCTCTCGGCGACGAGACTCGAGGTGCTCAGCGCCCTCCCGGATGCACTCCCTCCACTTAGGGCGGACTGGTCTTTGGCCCAGGGACTCCCAGGTGTCGGTGGGGATGTTGCACTTTATCAGGGAGGCTTTGAGGGCGGTCCCTTGTAACGTTTCCTCTGCCCACCTTTGGCTCGTTTGCCCGTGAAGGAGTTCCGAGTAGAGCGCTCGCTTTGGGGAGTCTCGTGTCTGGGGGACCATGCGGACAATGTGGCCCTGCCCAGCGGAGCTGGTCGAGTGTGGTCAGTGCTTCGATGCTGGGGATGTTGGGCCTGGTCGAGGACGCTAACGTTGCTGCGTGTGTCCTCCCGGGGGATTTGTAGGATCTTGCGGAGACAGCGTTGGTGGTATTTCTCCAGCGACTTGAGGTGTCTACTGTACATGGTCCATGTCTCTGAGCCATACAGGAGGGCGGGTATCACGACAGCCCTGTAGACCATGAGCTCGGTGGTGGATTTGAGGGCCTGGTCTTCGAACACTCCTTTCCTCAGGCGGCCGAAGGCTGCACTGGCGCACTGGAGGCGGTGTTGGAGCTCGTCGCCAATGTCTGCCCTTGTTGATAGGAGGCTCCCGAGGTATGGGAAATGGTCCACGTTGTCCAGGGTCGCGCCGTGGATCTTGATGACTGTGGGGCAGTGCTGTGCGGTGAGGACAGGCTGGTGGAGGACCTTGGTCTTACGGATGTTTAGCGTAAGGCCCATGCTTTTGTACGCCTCAGTAAATACATCAACGATGTCCTGGAGTTCAGCCTCTGTGTGTGCGCAGACGCAGGTGTTGTCCGTGTACTGTAGCTCGACGACAGACATCTTTGAGCTGGCCTGGAGACGGCGAAGGTTGAACAGTCCCTCATTCTCAGACCTCTCTCTCTCACTCAGACACGCTCTCACTCCCAACCCAAACCCACACTGATTCCTCCCATAGCTTTCCTCGCGTACCCAGCACCCAGGCTGCCCGTCCCCGTTCTACAGCTAGGCCTCAAATCCCCCCTTAGCAACAGAGGAACAGGAGGAGGCCCATTCAGCCCCTCGAGCCTGTTACACAGGAACAGGAGGAGGCCCATTCAGCCCCTCGAGCCTGTTACACAGGAACAGGAGGAGGCCCATTCAGCCCCTCGAGCCGGTTACACAGGAACAGGAGGAGGCCCATTCGGCCCCTCGAGCCTGTTGCACAGGAACAGGAGGAGGCCCATTCAGCCCCTCGAGCCGGTTACACAGGAACAGGAGGAGGCCCATTCAGCCCCTCGAGCCTGTTACACAGGAACAGGAGGAGGCCCATTCAGCCCCTCGAGCCTGTTACACAGGAACAGGAGGAGGCCCATTCAGCCCCTCGAGCCTGTTACACAGGAACAGGAGGAGGCCCATTCAGCCCCTCGAGCCTGTTACACAGGAACAGGAGGAGGCCCATTCAGCCCCTCGAGCCTGTTACACAGGAATAGGAGGAGGCCCATTCGGCCCCTCGAGCCTGTTGCACAGGAACAGGAGGAGGCCCATTCAGCCCCTCGAGCCTGTTACACAGGAACAGGAGGAGGCCCATTCAGCCCCTCGAGCCTTTTGCACAGGAACAGGAGGAGGCCCATTCACCCCCTCGAGCCTGTTCTGCCATCCAGTGTGATCATGGCTGATCTGTGACCTAACTCCATTGACCCTTTGGCCCATATCCCTGAATACCTTTGCTTAACAGAAATCTATCAATCTCTGAATTAAAATTCACAATTGACCCCCAGCATCATTTGCCGTTTGCAGGAGAGAGCTCCAAGCCTCTCCCTTTGTGTGAGGGAGCGCCGCACTGTCAGAGGGGTGGTACTGAGGGAGTGCTGCACTGTCGGAGGGGTGGTACTGAGGGAGTGCCGCACTGTCGGAGGGGCAGTACTGAGGGAGCGCCGCACTGTCGGAGGGGTGGTACTGAGGGAGCGCCGCACTGTCGGAGGGGTGGTACTGAGGGAGTGCTGCACTGTCGGAGGGGCAGTACTGAGGGAGTGCCGCACTGTCGGAGGGGCAGTACTGAGGGAGCCCCGCACTGTCGCAGGGGCAGTACTGAGGGAGAGCTGCACTGTCAGAGGGGCAGTACTGAGGGAGTGCCACACTGTCGGAGGGGCAGTACTGAGGGAGTGCCGCACTGTCGGAGGGGCGGTACTGAGGGAGTGCTGCACTGTTGGAGGGGCAGTACTGAGGGAGTGCTGCACTGTCGGAGGGGCAGTACTGAGGGAGTGCCGCACTGTCGGAGGGGCAGTGCTGAGGGAGTGCCGCACTGTCGGAGGTACCGTATTTCGGATGAGACGTTAAACCGAGGCCCCGTCTGCCCTCTCAGGTGGATATAAAGATCCCACGGCCAGTCTTTCGAAGAAGAGCAGGGGGTGAGTTCTCCCCGGTGTCCGCGGGCCAATATTTATCCCTCAACCAACATCACTAAAAACAAACGATCTGGGTCATTATCACATTGCTGAGTGTGGGAGCTTGCTGTGCGCAAATTGGCTGTCGCGTTTGCCACATTACAACAGTGACCGCACTTCGAAAAAAACGTACTTCATGGGCTGTGAAGCTTTGGGACGTCCGGAGATGGTAGAAGGTGCTATACAAATTCAAGTGTTTTCAATTTCTGAACAATGGGGGGGCGCCTTTAAGAGCTGGACGGGGGCGTGGCCGACGGAAGCTCTTGCCTAATATGGTCAGTGACGTTGGTCGTATGGCTGGTGACACAGAATGAATCATTGAGGGAACTCCCCACAGCTTCCTGATGCAAGTTACGGGCAATCGGCAGCAGCCAATCGTCAGAAAACCCTTACAGTGACTGTTCTGAGCACGTTTTATTCACAATTCATTGTCTAGTTGTGGCGTTAGGACGTGGGACATCACTGTAAGTACCAAAGGAACTTCGATTAGTGCAGATATCACGAAAATACTAGTTTAGAAAACTTTTAAAGCAAGTTTAAATCCCGAACTTATATTCGTGGGAAGTTAAGAAGAATGCTAGTTTAGAAAACTTTTAAAATTTTATTCCAACTTATACTAGTGGCATAATACCAAAAATAAAATTTTGGAAAACTTATTGTTTAAGTTTATTTTATATTAGTGGCATAATACCGAAAATGAAACTTTAGTAAACTTTAAAAAAAAAGTTTATTACAACTTCTAATAGTGGGACATTACCATGAATGCTAGTTTGGAAAACTTTTAAAAATTTGTTGGGAACTTTTTGTCAAGAAATGTTCATACTGGATTGCATTGACAAACAACAGCTCGCCAAGGAGTGATATTAAGACCAGGAAATATCGTTTTCATACTTTTTGGCGGGTGAATTAAAAAAAATAGTTGGGTGAAAGTTTGTGTGTTGAACTGCCTACCAGTTTTAGAAGTGTTCAGATGTGTTTTCTGATGGACAGAGATCAATTTTAGCCGCCTTTGTGGTTGGGTACGTTATTTAATCGGACGGTTTCTGCCCTCGCGTTTTAGTCAGAGAGCACGCATCAATTGTCACCACGCTCAGAGACAGGGCAATGCTTATTAACATTTTCAAAAGAAAATGTAATTTCTCAGACATTGTTACAGTGGGGGGTGGGGAGATGTTTGGTAAGATGTGAAGTATTTCGAAAATTGCTGATTATGAGATACACACTTGTTTTTTAATTCACACGTGGAGCTGACCTATTTCAGGCAGGTTGTGCATGCCTGAGTCAGAAGGCTGTGGGTTCGAGTCCCACTCCAGGGACTTGAGCAACAAAAAAATCTAGGCTGACGGTGCAGTGCTGAGGGAGCGGTGTATTTGCGCTGTCGGAGGGGCAGTACTGAGGGAGCGCCGTACTGCGCTGTCGGAGGGACGGTACTGAGGGAGCACCGCACTGTCGGAGGGGCCGTCTTTCGGATGAGACATTAAACCGAGGCCCCGTCTGCCCCCTCGGGTGGATGTAAAAGATCCCACGCCCACTGTTTGGAAGAAGAGCAGCGGGAGTTCTCCCCGGTGTCCTGGGGCCAATATTTATCCCTCAACCAACATCACTAACACAGACGATCCGGGTCATTATCACATCGCTGTGTGTGGGAGCTTGCTGTGCGCAAATTGGCGTTTCCCACATTACAACAGTGACTGCACTCAAAGTACTTCAGTGGCTGTGAAGCACTGACACGTCTGGTGTTCGTGAAAGGTGCTATACGAATGCAAGTCTTTTGAGTTTATAAGAATTAATTTTGGATCACTTGACTTGGGGATGGGTTACTGCACAATGTGTGCTGGGACGGGAGTGAAGGAGTTCATGCAATGCGAAGATTGCAGCAAACAGCTCCTGCACAGCAAGCAATTAAGAAAGCAAATGGTATGTTGGCCTTTATTACAGGAGGGTCTGAGTACAGGAGCAAGGAGGTCTTACTCCAGTTATACAGGGCCTTGGTGAGACCACACCTGGAGTATTGTGTGCAGTTTTGGTCTCCTTACCTAAGGAAGGATATACTTGCCACAGAGGGAGTGCAGCGAAGGTTCACCAGACTGATTGCTGGGATGGCAAGACTGTCGTATGAGGAGAGATTGGGTCGACGAGGCCTGTACTCACTAAAGTTTAGAAGAATGAGAGGTGACCTCATTGAAACATATCAAATTCTGAGGGGGCTTGACAGGGTAGATGCAGGGAGGGTGTTTCCCCCCAGGCTGGGGAGTCTAGAACCAGGGATCACAGTCTCAGGATAAGGGGGCAGCCATTGAGGACTGAGATGAGGAGGAATTTCTTCACTCGGAGGGGGGTGAATCTTTGGAATTCTCTGCCCCAGAGGGCCGTGGAGGCTCAGTCTTCAAGACTGAGATCAATAGATTTTTGGATATTATCATCATCAGAGGCAGTCCCTTGGAATCGAGGAAGACTTGCTTCCACTCTTAACATGAGTCCTTAGGTGGCTGAACAGTCCAATACGGGAATCACAGTCCCTGTCACAGGGTGGGACAGACAGACGTTGAGGGAAGGGGAGGGTGGGACTGGTTTGCCGCACGCTCCTTCCACTGCCTGCGCTTGGTTTCTGCACGCTCTCGGCGACGAGACTCGAGGTGCTCAGCGCCCTCCCGGATGCACTCCCTCCACTTAGGGCGGACTGGTCTTTGGGCCCAGGGACTCCCAGGTGTCGGTGGGGGATGTTGCACTTTATCAGGGAGGCTTTGAGGGTGGTCCCTTGTAACGTTTCCTCTGCCCACCTTTGGCTCGTTTGCCCGTGAAGGAGTTCCGAGTAGAGCGCTTGCTTTGGGGAGTCTCGTGTCTGGGGGACATGCGGACAATGTGGCCCTGCCCAGCGGAGCTGGTCGAGTGTGGTCAGTGCTTCGATGCTGGGGATGTTGGGCCTGGTCGAGGACGCTAACGTTGGTGCGTCTGTCCTCCCAGGATATTGAAGGAATCAAGGGATATGGGGATCGGGCAGGAAAGTGGAGTTGAGGTCGAAGATCAGCCGTGATCTCATTGAATGGCGGAGCAGGCTCGAGGGGCCGACTGGCCGACTCCTGCTCCTAAATCTTTTGTTCTTGTAAGGCAACATACAGGGGCTTTGATAGACATTGAGGGGTGTGTGATAATTTGTTACCCGCTGGAGTTTTAGGAGTTAGTATTCTCCACCAAGATAAAATATTCTCCATATCCACCACCAAGCTCACGGTCTACAGGGCTGTAGTGATACCCGCCCTCCTGTATGGCTCAGATACATGGACCATGTACAGTAGACACCTCAAGTCGCTGGAGAAATACCACCAACGATGTCTCCGCAAGATCCTGCAAATCCCCCGGGAGGACAGACGCACCAACGTTAGCGTCCTCGACCAGGCCAACATCCACAGCATCGAAGCACTGACCACACTCGACCAGCTCCGCTGGGCAGGGCCACATTGTCCGCATGTCCCCCAGACACGAGACTCCCCAAAGCAAGCGCTCTCCTCGGAACTCTTTCACGGCAAGCGAGCCAAAAGTGGGCAGAGGAAACGTTACAAGGGACCACCCTCAAAGCCTCCCTGATAAAGTGCAACATCCCCACCGACACCTGGGAGTCCCTGGGCCCAAAGACCAGTCTGCCCCAAGTGGAGGGAGTGCATCCGGGAGGGCGCTGAGCACCTCGAGTCTTGTCGCCGAGAGCGTGCAGAAACCAAGCGCAGGCAGCGGAAGGAGCGTGCGGCAAACCAGTCCCACCCTCCCCTTCCCTCAACGTCTGTCTGTCCCACCCTCCCCTTCCCTCAACGCCTGTCTGTCCCACCCTCCCCTTCCCTCAACGCCTGTCTGTCCCACCCTCCACTTCCCTCAACGTCTATCTGTCCCACCCTCCACTTCCCTCAACGTCTGTCTGCCCCACCTGTGACAGGGACTGTGGTTCCCGTATTGGACTGTTCAGCCACCTAAGGACTCATGTTAAGAGTGGAAGCAAGTCTTCCTCGATTCTGAGGGACTGCCTATGACGATGATGATGATGGAGTTGAGGTAGAAGATCAGCCGTGATCTCATCGAATGGCGGAGCAGGCTCGAGGGGCAGTCTCCTCCTAATTCTTATGTTCTTGTAAGGATGCAAAGAGGGGCTTTGATCGACACTGAGTGGTGTGATAATTTATTACCCACTGGAGTTCCAGGAGTAAGTATTCTAGAAACATAGACAATAGGAGCAGGAGTAGGCCATTCGGCCCTTCGAGCCTGCACCACCATTCAATAAGATCATGGCTGACCATGCAACTTCAGTACCCCATTCCTGCTTTCTCTCCATACCCCTAGATCCCTTTAGCCATAAGGGCCCCATCTAACTCCCTTTTGAATATATCTAACGAACTGGCCTCAACAACTCTCTGTGGTAGAGAATTCCACAGGTTCACAATTCTCTGGGTGAAGAAGTTTCTCCTCATCTCGGTCCTAAATGGCTTACCCCTTATCCTTAGACTGTGACCCCTGGTTCTGGACTTCCCCAACATCGGGAACATTCTTCCTGCATCTAACCTGTCCAATCCCGTCAGAATTTTATATGTTTCTATGAGATCCCCTCTCATTCTTCTAAACTCCAGTGAATATAAGCCTAGTCGATCCAGTCTTTCTTCATATGTCAGTCCTGCCATCCCGGGAATCAGTCTGGTGAACCTTCGCTGCACTCCCTCAATAGCAAGAATGTCCTTCCTCAGATTAGGAGACCAAAACTGAACACAATACTCAACGTGTGGTCTCACCAAGGCCCTGTACAACTGCAGTAAGACCTCCCTGCTCCTATACTCAAATCCCCTCACTTTGAAGGCCAACATGCCATTTGCCTTCTTCACCGCCTGCTGTACCTGCATGCCAACCTTCAATGACTGTTGTACCATGACACCCAGGTCTCGTTGCACCTCCCCTTTTCCTAATCTGTCGCCATTCAGATAATAATCTGCCTTCCTGTTTTTGCCCCCAAAATGGATAACCTCACACTTATCCACATTATACTGCATCTGCCATGCATTTGCCCACTCACCTAACCTGTCCAAGTCACCCTGCAGCCTCTTAGCGTCCTCCTCACAGCTCACACCGCCACCCAGCTTAGTGTCATCTGCAAACCTGGAGATACTACACTCAATTCCTTCGTCTAAATCATTAATGTATATTGTAAATAGCTGGGGTCCCAGCACTGAGCCCTGCGGCACCCCACTAGTCACTGCCTGCCATTCTGAAGAGGACCCGTTTATTCCCACTCTTTGCTTCCTGTCTGCCAACCAGTTCTCTCTCTCCCTTCCGCAGCCTTTTCTCATTGTTGAAGCACGCACTGTTTTCTGTAACTGAAAGCACATGTGATGTAGTTGTACCAACACAGGCAGCGTTGTCTCATTCTGTATTCGGGGAAATCCAGACGCATCCCGGATGGTGAGGGTGGTTGGTGGTTGTGGGGCGAGAGAGGGGCTCGGAGGGGTCGGTTACCCAAATCACCAAGGCTGGCGTGATGTGATGTGACGTGGTGTGCTTGGCTCAGTCCGTGGAGAGGGTGTACCGATTAACTCATTCACATTTGTCCAGCTTCCCGTCACAAAGCTGTTCACAACCGGTGACGTACTTTGTTTTTTGAGCTGCTGCAAAGCACTCAACGTGGCAGCCACTTTACACACAGCAAGATCCCGCAAACAGCACTGCCAGAAAAAGACCAGTTCATCTCAAAAGTTGAGGGATAAATATTGGTCCCGGGGCGCGCGCGCGCTCCCCTTCGGAATAGTGGCCGTGGGATCTTTTACGTCGACCGAAAAGTGCAGGCTTAATGGCTCCTTCGAAAGGCAACAGCTCCGACAGTGCGGTGCTCCCTCAGCACTGCCCCTCCGACAGTGCGGCGCTCCCTCAGTACTGCCCCTCTGACAGTGCGGCGCTCCCTCAGTACTGCCCCTCTGACAGTGCGGCGCTCCCTCAGTACTGCCCCTCTGACAGTGCGGCGCTCCCTCAGTACTGCCCCTCTGACAGTGCGGCGCTCCCTCAGTACTGCCCCTCTGACAGTGCGGCGCTCCCTCAGTACTGCCCCTCTGACAGTGCGGTGCTCCCTCAGCACTGCCCCTCTGACAGTGCGGCGCTCCTTCAGTACTGCCCCTCCGACAGCGCAGTACGGTGCTCCCTCAGTACTGCCCCTCAGACAGTGCGGCACTCCCTCAGTACTGCCCCTCCGACAGTGCGGCACTCCCTCAGTACTGCCCCTCCGACAGTGCGGCACTCCCTCAGTACTGCACTGGGAGCGACGGCCTAGATGTTTTGATGCTCAAGTCCCCTGGAGTGGGACTTGAACCCACAACTTTCTGACTCCAAGGCAAGTGTGCTACTCACTGAGCCACAGCTGACTCACTGTCTCTCTGACTCACTGTCTCTCTGACTCACTGTGCTGGGCTGACTGAAGTTTTAGCATCTCCAACACTCCTCCTGACCCACATTTTTAAAATTAAGACGTTAAACCGAGGCCCCGTCTGCCTTCTCGGGTGGATGTAAAAGATCCCGGGGCCACTATTTGGAAGAAGAGCAGGGGGAGTTCTCCCCGGTCTCCTGAGGCCAATATTTATCCCTCAACTAACATCACTAAAAACAGGCGCTCCGGGTCATTATCACATCGCTGTGTGTGGGAGCTTGCTGTGCGCAAATCGGCATTTCCCACATTACAGCAGTGAGCACACTCCAAAAGAAAAGTCTCTCATTGGCTGTGAGGCACTTTGGGAGGTCCTGAGCAAGTGGAATGGTGCGATAGAAATGCAACATCGATCTTGCATGTTGGATGGGCGGAATGGGCTTGGTGGTGATGCCCCACACAGTTGAATAGCCCGCCGACCGTCGCTAATGCAGAACGGCCGGTCAAAGAGTGGGCGTGTGCAGGCAGAAAGCCGGGGGTTGGGGAGGGGGGAGTTTAATTGACGTGTGCCAGCGTTTACAGGCCGCCCCCTTCCTCCCCTAGCCCTCTAACACAATGGTGTTGGTGAGGCCACACCTGGAGTACTGCGTGCAGTCTGGGTCTCCGTATTTAAGGAGGGATACACTTGCACTGGAGGCAGTTCAGAGAAGGTTCACTCGATTGATTCCGGGGATGAGGGGGTTGACTTATGAGGAAAGGTTGAGGAGGTTGGGCCTCTACTCATTGGAGTTCAGAAGAATGAGAGGTGATCTTATCGAAACGTATCAGATTATGAGGGGGCTTGACAAGTTGGATGCAGAGAGGATGTTTCCACTGATGGGGGAGACTAGAACTAGGGGGCATGGTCTTAGAATAAGGGGCCGCCCATTTAAAACTGAGATGAGGAGGAATTTCTTCTCGGAGGGTTGTAAATCTGTGGAATTCGCTGCCTCAGCGAGCTGTGGAGGCCGGGACATTGAATATATTTAAGGTGGAGATGGACAGATTTTTGAGCGACAAGGGAGTGAAGGGTTATGGGGAGCGGGCGGGGAAGTGGAGCTGAGTCCATGATCGGATCAGCCATGATCGTATTAAATGGCGGAGCAGGCTCGAGGGGCCGAATGGCCGACTCCTGCCCCTATTTCTGATGTTCTGACTTTTTCTTGCAGTTTAGGTAGTCGGTGACGATGAGGGAGGAGGTTGGAGCAGGGGTGGTGTTTCTGGTCAGTCTGGTCAAGAGACGCAGCCAGCTCGAGCAGGGAAAGATTCAGGAGTTCGCACAGAAGCTCACGACCGTCCTCTGCCAGAAATACCAGGGTCACTGGTACCCAGCCAATCCCAGCAAGGGTCAAGCGTACAGGTAACCAATCACAGCGCAGCCAATCCGATACCTCACCCAGACACAGGCCACTGGGCCCCACCGCTCCGTGCCGGGGTTTTTGTCCCACCGCTCCGTGCCGGGGTTTATGCCCCACCGCTCCGTGCCGGGGTTTATGCCCCACCGCTCCGTGCCGGGGTTTATGTCCCACCGCTCCGTGCCGGGGTTTATGTCCCACCGCCCCGTGCCGGGGTTTATGTCCCACCGCTCCGTGCCGGGGTTTATGTCCCACCGCTCCGTGCCGGGGTTTATGTCCCACCGCTCCGTGCCGGGGTTTATGTCCCACCGCTCCGTGCCGGGGTTTATGTCCCACCGCTCCGTGCCGGGGTTTATGCCCCACCGCTCCGTGCCGGGGTTTATGTCCCACCGCTCCGTGCCGGGGTTTATGTCCCACCGCCCCGTGCCGGGGTTTATGTCCCACCGCCCCGTGCCGGTGTTTATGTCCCACCGTTCCGTGCCGGGGTTTATGTCCCACCGCTCCGTGCCGGTGTTTATGTCCCACCGCTCCGTGCCGGGGTTTATGCCCCACCGCTCCGTGCCAGGGTTTATGCCCCACCGCTCCGTGCCGGGGTTTATGTCCCACCGCTCCGTGCCGGGGTTTATGTCCCACCGCTCCGTGCCGGGGTTTATGTCCCACCGCCCCGTGCCGGGGTTTATGTCCCAGCGCTCCGTGCCGGGGTTTATGTCCCACCGCTCCGTGCCGGGGTTTATGTCCCAGCGCTCCGTGCCGGGGTTTATGTCCCACCGCTCCGTGCCGGGGTTTATGTCCCACCGCTCCGTGCCGGGGTTTATGTCCCCCCGCTCCGTGCCGGGGTTTATGTCCCCCCGCTCCGTGCCGGGGTTTATGTCCCACCGCTCCGTGCCGGGGTTTATGTCCCACTGCTCCGTGCCGGGGTTTATGTCCCACCGCTCCGTGCCGGGGTTTATGTCCCACACCAGCCCCCTCCCTCCCCTCTCCATCTCACCCCATCACCATATCCTTCTATTCCTTTCTCCCTCATGTGTTTATCCAGCTTCCCCCTTAAATGTATCTCTGCTCCTCGCCTCGACCCCTCCCTGTGGGAGCGAGTCCCACATTCTCACCCCTCTCTGGGTAAAGAAGTTTCTCCTGAATTCCCCATTGGATTTATTAGTGACTGTCGTATATTGATGGCCCCTAGTTCTGGTCTTCCCCACAAGTGGGAACATCTTCTCTACGTCTACCCTATCGAACCCTTTCATAATCTACACACCTCCATCAGCTCACCCCTCAGTCCTCTCTTCTCCAGAGAAATGAGCCCCAGCCTTTCCTGATAGTTATAACCTCTCAGTTCTGGGATCGCCCTCGTAAATCTACTCTGCACCTTCTCCAGTGCCTCTATATCCTTGTGGAGACCAGAACTGTGCACAGTGCTCCAAGTGTGTTACCGCACTGTCGGAGGGGCAGTACTGAGGGAGCGCCGCACTGTCGGAGGGGCAGTACTGAGGGAGCACCGCACTGTCGGAGGGGCAGTACTGAGGGAGCGCCGCACTGTCGGAGGGCCAGTACTGAGGGAGCGCCGCACTGTCGGAGGGGCAGTACTGAGGGAGCGCCGCACTGTTGGAGGGGCCATCTTTGGGATGAGACGTTAAACCGAGGCCCCATCTGCCCTCTCGGGTGGATGTAAAAGATCCCGGGGCCACTATTTGGAAGAAGAGCAGGGGGAGTTCTCCCCGGTGTCCTGGGGCCAATATTTATCCCTCAACCAACATCACTAACACAGACGATCCGGGTCATTATCACATATCTGTGTGTGGAATCTTGCTGTGCGCAAATCGGCTGCTGGGTTTCCCACATTACAACAGTGAGCACATTTCTTTTTAAAAGATAAAGTGCTTCATGGACTGTTAAGCATTTTGGGATGTCCTAAAGGCACTTTGGAAACTCAAGTCTGTCTTTGAACTTGCTCCAAGGTATCCCTGCAATACTGCTCTTTGCTCACCGGGTGGTGCTGTTGCTCTGTTTATGATTGGCTGCTTGAGCAGCGTAACACCGCCACCTACTGGCTAAGCACGTTTACTGCAGGAACCAGTATAACAACAACTTGCATTTATATAGCTCTCTGAACATAGTAAAACATCCAAGGATGCTTCACAGGAGTGTAAATCAGAGATAATTTGACACCGAGCCACATAAGGAGACATTAGCACGGGTGACCAAAAGCTGGGCTGGAGAGATGGGTTTTAAGCAGCATGTTAAAGGAGGAGAGAGAGAGAGGCGGAGAGGTTCAGGGAGGGAGTTCCAGAGCTTGGGGCCCAGGCGGCTGAAGGCACGGCCACCGATGGTGGAGCGATGGAAATCAGGGGATGGGAAAGAGGGCAGAATTAGAGGAACGCAGAGATCTGGGAGGGTTGCAGGGGCTGGAGGTGGTTAGAGAGATAGGGAGGGGTGTAGGTGCTGGAGGGGGTTACAGAGATAGGGAGGGGTGTAGGGGCTGGAGGGGGTTACAGAGATAGGGAGGGCTGGAGGGGGTTACAGAGCTAGGGAGGGGTGTAGGGGCTGGAGGAGGTTATAGAGATAGGGAGGGGTGTAGGGGCTGGAGGAGGTTACAGAGATAGGGAGGGGTGTAGGGACTGGAGGAGGTTACAGAGATAGGGAGGGGTGTAGAGGCTGGAGGAGGTTACAGAGATAGGGAGGGGTGTAGGGGCTGGAGGGGTTTACAGAGATAGGGAGGGGTGTAGGGGCTGGAGGAGGTTACAGAGATAGGGAGGGGTGTAGGGGCTGGAGGGGTTACAGAGCTAGGGAGGGGTGTAGAGGCTGGAGGAGGTTACAGAGATAGGGAGGGGTGTAGGGGCTGGAGGGGGTTACAGAAATAGGGAGGGGTGTAGGGGCTGGAGGAGGTTACAGAGATAGGGAGGGGTGTAGGGGCTGGAGGGGGTTACAGTGATAGGGAGGGGTGTAGGGGCTGGAGGGGGTTACAGAGATAGGGAGGGGTGTAGAGGCTGGAGGAGGTTACAGAGATAGGAAGGGGTGTAGAGGCTGGAGGGGGTTACAGAGATAGGGAGGGGTGTAGGGGCTGGAGTGGGTTACAGAGATAGGGAGGGGTGTAGGGACTGGAGGGGGTTACAGAGATAGGGAGGGGTGTAGGGGCTGGAGGAGGTTACAGAGATAGGGAGGGGTGTAGGGGCTGGAGGGGGTTACAGAGATAGGGAGGGGTGTAGGGGCTGGAGGAGGTTACAGAGATAGGGAGGGGTGTAGGGGCTGGAGGGGGTTACAGAGATAGGGAGGGGTATAGGGGCTGGAGGAGGTTACAGAGATAGGGAGGGGTGTAGGGGCTGGAGGAGGTTACAGAGATAGGGAGGGGTGTAGGGGCTGGAGGAGGTTACAGAGATAGGGAGGGGTGTAGGGGCTGGAGGGGGTTACAGAGATAGGGAGGGGTGTAGGGGCTGGAGGGGGTTACAGAGATAGGGAGGAGTGTAGGGGCTGGAGGAGGTTACAGAGATGGGGAGGAGTGTAGGGGCTGGAGGGGGTTACAGAGATGGGGAGGGGGTGAGGCCGTGGAGGGATTTGAACACAAGGATGAGAATTTTCAAATGGAGGTGTTGCTCAACCGGTAGCCAATGTAGGTCAGTGAGCACAGGGGGTGATGGGTGAATGGGACTGGGTGCGAGTTAGGACACGGGGTCAGTGAGCACAGGGGGTGATGGGTGAGTGGGACTGGGTGTGAGTTAGGACACGGGGGCAGTGAGCACAGGGGGTGATGGGTGAGCGGGACTCGGTGCGAGTTCGGACACGGGGGCAGCAGCGTTTCGGAGGGGGCTGTGGTATCTGCCCTCCTCCCTTCCTTCGCTCAATGTCTTTCCCACCTCCTTCCCGCTAGGTGCATCCGGATAAACAAGAAACAACAGGCTGAGCCATCCCTGTTGAGAGCTTGCCGAGACAGTGATGTGGATTACAGTCAGCTTGGACTGCCCAAGGAAATCACGCTGTGGATCGATCCCAGTGAGGTGTGCTGCAGGTGAGCGACCGCAAATATACGGAGCATGATTGGTCCACACAGCCCCTTGACCACAATTCCTGGGCCAGTGCCTTCCTTCGTGGCACAAGATGGGAAACGTTTTAACTCTTTTTTTATAAAGATATACTGATAATATTACATTGGACAGTAAAGTTCCCTCAGGGCTCATGAGATAGATGGACGGTAATATATGGGATGTCCCACTCGGGGTGGCTGATACAAACAGGAAAATCAGGCCAGCCGATGGAGACTTTTTCTCAAATCATTATCGCCAATCGCCCTCCGCGCCCCCCCCAGTCTCTCGCTCCCTCCCTCCGCGCGCCCCCCCCAGTCTCTCGCTCCCTCCCTCCGCGCCCCCCCCAGTCTCTCGCTCCCTCCCTCCGCGCCCCCCCAGTCTCTCGCTCCTTCCCTCCGCGCGCCCCCCAGTCTCTCGCTCCCTCCCTGCGCGCGCCCCCCCAGTCTCTCGCTCCCTCCCTCCGCGGCCCCCCCAGTCTCTCGCTCCCTCCCTCCGCGCGCCCCCCCCAATCTCGCTCCCTCCCTCCGCGCGCCCCCCAGTCTCTCGCTCCCTCCCTCCGCGCGCCCCCCCCAGTCTCTCGCTCCCTCCCTCCGCGCGCCCCCCAATCTCGCTCCCTCCCTCCGTGCGCCCCCCCCCCAGTCTCTCGCTCCCTCCCTCCGCGCCCCCCACAGTCTCTCGCTCCCTCCCTCCCCGCCCCCCCCAGTCTCTCGCTCCCTCCCTCCGCGCCCCCCCAGTCTCTCGCTCCCTCCCTCCGCGCCCCCCCAGTCTCTCGCTCCCTCCCTCCGCACCCCCCCCCAAGTCTCTCGCTCCCTCCCTCCGCGCGCCCCCCAATCTCGCTCCCTCCCTCCGCGCGCCCCCCAGTCTCTCGCTCCCTCCCTCCGCGCCCCCCCCCCAGTCTCTCGCTCCATCCCTCCGCGCCCCCCCCCACTCTCTCGCTCCCTCCCTCCGCGCCCCCCCCCAGTCTCTCGCTCCCTCCCTCCGCGCCCCCCCCAGTCTCTCGCTCCCTCCCTCCGCGCTCCCCCCAGTCTCTCGCTCCCTCCCTCCGCGCCCCCCCCAGTCTCTCGCTCCCTCCCTCCGCGCCCCCCCCAGTCTCTCGCTCCCTCCCTCCACGCCCCCCCGTCTCTCGCTCCCTCCCTCCGCGCCCCCCCCGTCTCTCGCTCCCTCCCTCCGCGCCCCCCCCAGTCTCTCGCTCCCTCCCTCCGCGCCCCCCCCGTCTCTCGCTCCCTCCCTCCGCGCCCCCCCCAGTCTCTCGCTCCCTCCCTCCGCGCCCCTCCCCAGTCTCTCGCTCCCTCCCTCCGCGCCCCCCCCAGTCTCTCGCTCCCTCCCTCCGCGCCCCCCCCAGTCTCTCGCTCCCTCCCTCCGCGCCCCCCCTCAGTCTCTCGCTCCCTCCCTCCACGCTCCCCCAGTCTCTCGCTCCCTCCCTCCGCGCGCGCCCCCCGTCTCTCGCTCTCTCCCTCCGCGTGCCCCCCCCAGTCTCTCGCTCCCTCCCTCCGCGCCCCCCCCAGTTTCTCGCTCCCTCCCTCCGCGCCCCCCCCAGTCTCTCGCTCCCTCCCTCCGCGCCCCCCCCCAGTCTCTCGCTCCCTACCTCCGCGCCCCCCCCCCCAGTCTCTCGCTCCCTCCCTCCGCGCCCCCCCAGTCTCTCGCTCCCTCCCTCCGCGCGCCCCCCCAGTCTCTCGCTCCCTCCCTCCGCTCCCCCCCCCAGTCTCTCGCTCCCTCCCTCCGCACGCCCCCCCAGTCTCTCGCTCCCTCCCTCCGCGGCCCCCCCCACAGTCTCTCGCTCCCTCCCTCCGCGCGCCCCCCCCCCAGTCTCTCGCTCCCTCCCTCTGCAGCGCCCCCCAGTCTCTCACTCTCTCCCTCCGCGCGCCCCCCCCAGTCTCTCACTCTCTCCCTCCGCGTGCCCCCCCCCCCCCAGTCTCTCGCTCCCTCCCTCCGCGCCCCCCCCAGTCTCTCGCTCCCTCCCTCCGCGCCCCCCCCAGTCTCTCGCTCCCTCCCTCCGCCCCCCCCCAGTCTCTCGCTCCCTCCCTCCGCGCCCCCCCAGTCTCTCGCTCCCTCCCTCCGCGCCCCCCCAGTCTCTCGCTCCCTCCCTCCGCGCCCCCCCAGTCTCTCGCTCCCTCCCTCCGCGCCCCCCCAGTCTCTCGCTCCCTCCCTCCGCGCCCCCCCAGTCTCTCGCTCCCTCCCTCCGCGCCCCCCCAGTCTCTCGCTCCCTCCCTCCGCGCCCCCCCAGTCTCTCGCTCCCTCCCTCCGTGCCCCCCCCAGTCTCTCGCTCCCTCCCTCCGTGCCCCCCCCAGTCTCTCGCTCCCTCCCTCCGCGCCCCCCCCCCAGTCTCTCGCTCCCTCCCTCCGCGCGCCCCCCCCAGTCTCTCGCTCCCTCCCTCCGCGCGCCCCCCCCAGTCTCTCGCTCCCTCCCTCCGCGCACCCCCCCCAGTCTCTCGCTCCCTCCCTCCGCGCCCCCCCCAGTCTCTCGCTCCCTCCCTCCGCGCCCCCCCCCCAGTCTCTCGCTCACTCCCTCCGCGCGCCCCCCCCAGTCTCTCGCTCCCACCCTCCGCGCCCCCCCCAGTCTCTCGCTCCCTCCCTCCGCGCCCCCCCCCGCAGTCTCTCGCTCCCTCCCTCCGCGCGCCCCCCCCAGTCTCTCGCTCCCTCCCTCCGCGCGCCCCCCCCAGTCTCTCGCTCCCTCCCTCCGTGCGCCCCCCCCCAGTCTCTCGCTCCCTCCCTCCGTGCGCCCCCCCCCCAGTCTCTCGCTCCCTCCCTCCGCGCCCCCCCCAGTCTCTCGCTCACTCCCTCCGCGCGCCCCCCCCAGTCTCTCGCTCCCTCCCTCCGCACGCCCCCCCCAGTCTCTCGCTCACTCCCTCCGCGCCCCCCCAGTCTCTCGCTCCCTCCCTCCGCGCCCCCCCCAGTCTCTCGCTCCCTCCCTCCGCGCCCCCCCCCAGTCTCTCGCTCTCTCCCTCCGCGCGCCCCCCCCCCCCAGTCTCTCGCTCCCTCCCTCCGCGCCCAGTCTCTTGCACCCTCCGTGCGCCTCCCCCCAGTCTCTCGCTCCCTCCCTCCGCGCGCCCCCCAGTCTCTCACTCCCTCCCTCCGTGCGCCTCCCCCCAGTCTCTCGCTCACTTGACTCCCCCTCCATTCCCCGGGACGAGTTGAGCTGCTCAGTGCGTGTGTGCGTGCAGGCGCCCGTGGACGCCTAGCGCGGGTGTGTACCGAGCGGGCGAACTGACCGACTGCGGTGTCTGGGTTTGCCGCAGGACCAGCGAGGGCGGTCACCCCTTCACCGTGGCCCACTTCGGGCGGGAGGCGGGGACGGCGGACTCGGAGGGAGCCAGCGACGGCTCTGAGCGCAGCACGTCGGACTACCACTCGGAGACATCGTCCGACGACGAGGACCGAGGGATGGCGAGGGCCTCCGACAGTGTACCTGCAAAGAAAGCCGAGACCGCAACCAAGGTACGTGGGCCGGGTGGGGGAGGGCAGGTCAGACGCGACAATTTCAACACTCCCCTCACCGGTCTCCAAACTTCCACCCTCCGTAACCATCAACTCATCGAAAACCCTCCAAAAAACCCTCCCGATCTCTAACCTCCTCCAGCCCCGACACCCCTCCCTATCTCTGTAACCCCCTCCAGCCCCTACACCCCTCCCGATCTCTGTAACCTCCTCCAGCCCCGACACCCCTCCCGATCTCTGTAACCTCCTCCAGCCCCTACACCCTCCCGATCTCTGTAACCTCCTCCAGCCCCGACACCCCTCCCTATCTCTGTAACCTCCTCCAGTCCCTACACCCCTCCCTATCTCTGTAACCTCCTCCAGCCCCTAAACCCCTCCATCTCTCTGTAACCTCCTCCAGTCCCTACACCCCTCCCTATCTCTGTAACCCCCTCCAGCCCCTAAACCCCTCCATCTCTCTGTAACCTCCTCCAGTCCCTACACCCCTCCCTATCTCTGTAACCTCCTCCAGCCCCGACACCCCTCCCTATCTCTGTAACCCCCTCCAGCCCCTAAACCCCTCCATCTCTCTGTAACCTCCTCCAGCCCCTACACCCCTCCCTATCTCTGTAACCCTCTCCAGCCCCGACACCCCTCCCTATCTCTGTAACCTCCTCCAGCCCCTGCACCCCTCCCTATCTCTGTAACCTCCTGCAGCCCCTACACCCCTCACTATCTCTGTAACCCCCTCCAGCCCCTACACCCCTCCCTAACTCTGTAACCTCCTCCAGCCCCTGCACCCCTTCCTATCTCTGTAACCACCTCCAGCCCCTACACCCCTCCCTATCTCTGTAACCACCTCCAGCCCCTACACCCCTCCCTATCTCTGTA
Source organism: Pristiophorus japonicus (assembly GCF_044704955.1). Classification (NCBI taxonomy): domain Eukaryota; kingdom Metazoa; phylum Chordata; class Chondrichthyes; family Pristiophoridae; genus Pristiophorus; species Pristiophorus japonicus. Next base: position 13,100,629 of record NC_092007.1, on the reverse strand, counting down.
ACCACCTCCAGCCCCTACACCACTCCCTATCTCTGTAACCCCCTCCAGCCCCTACACCCCTCCCTATCTCTATAACCTCCTCCAGCCCCTACACACCTCCCTATCTCTGTAACCTCCTCCAGCCCCTACACACCTCCCTATCTCTGTAACCTCCTCCAGCCCCTACACACCTCCCTATCTCTGTAACCTCCTCCAGCCCCTACACACCTCCCTATCTCTGTAACCTCCTCCAGCCCCTGCACCCCTCCCTATCTCTGTAACCTCCTCCAGCCCCTGCACCCCTCCCTATCTCTGTAACCTCCTCCAGCCCCTGCACCCCTCCCTATCTCTGTAACCTCCTCCAGCCCCTACACCCCTCCCTATCTCTGTAACCCCCTCCAGCCCCTACACCCCTCCCTATCTCTGTAACCCCCTCCAGCCCCTACACCCCTCCCTATCTCTGTAACCCCCTCCAGCCCCTACACCCCTCCCTATCTCTGTAACCTCCTCCAGCCCCTACACCCCTCCCTATCTCTGTAACCCCCTCCAGCCCCTACACCCCTCCCTATCTCTGTAACCCCCTCCAGCCCCTACACCCCTCCCTATCTCTGTAACCCCCTCCAGCCCCTACACCCCTCCCTATCTCTGTAACCCCCTCCAGCCCCTACACCCCTCCCTATCTCTGTAACCCCCTCCAGCCCCTACACCCCTCCCTATCTCTGTAACCCCCTCCAGCCCCTACACCCCTCCCTATCTCTGTAACCCCCTCCAGCCCCTACACCCCTCCCTATCTCTGTAACCCCCTCCAGCCCCTACACCCCTCCCTATCTCTATAACCTCCTCCAGCCCCTACACCCCTCACTATCTCTGTAACCTCCTGCAGCCCCTACACCCCTCCCTATCTCTGTAACCTCCTCCAGCCCCTACACCCCTCCCTATCTCTGTAACCTCCTCCAGCCCCTACACCCCACCCTATCTCTGTAACCTCCTGCAGCCCCTACACCCCTCACTATCTCTGTAACCCCCTCCAGCCCCTACACCCCTCCCTATCTCTGTAACCCCCTCCAGCCCCTACACCCCTCCCTATATCTGTAACCTCCAGCCCCTACACCCCTCACTATCTCTGTAACCCCCTCCAGCCCCTACACCCCTCCCTATCTCTGTAACCCCCTCCAGCCCCTACACCCCTCCCTATATCTGTAACCTCCAGCCCCTACACCCCTAGAAATGGCCCTCGAAATAGTGGATGCATTGGTGATCATTTTACAATATTCCCTGGACTCTGGATCAGTTCCTATGGACTGGAGGGTAGCTAATGTAACCCCATTTGTTAAGAAAGGAGGGAGAGAGAAAACGGGTAATTATAGACCGGTTAGCCTGACATCGGTGGTGGGGAAAATGTTGGAATCAATTATTAAAGATGAAATAGCAGCGCATTTGGAAAACAGTGACAAGATGGGTCCAAGTCAGCATGGATTTATGAAAGGGAAATCATGCTTGACAAATCTTCTAGAATTTTTTGAGAACGTAACTAATAGAGTGGACAAGGGAGAACCAGTGGATGTGGTGTATTTGGACTTTCAAAAGGTTTTTGACAAGGTCCCACGCAAGAGATTGGTGTGCAAAATTAAAGCACATGGTATTGGGGGTAATATAATGATGTGGATAGAGAACTGGTTGGCAGACAGGAAGCAGAGAGTCGGGATAAACGGGTCCTTTTCAGAATGGCAGGCAGTGACTAGTGGGGTGCCGCAGGGTTCAGTGCTGGGACCCCAGCTATTTACAATATACATTAATGATTTAGATGAAGGAACGGAATGTAATATCTCCAAGTTTGCAGATGACACCAAGCTGTGTGGCAGTGTGACTTGGACAGGTTAGGTGAATGGCCAAATACATGGCAGGTACACTATAATGTAGATAAATGTGAGGTTATCCACTTTGGTGGCAAAAACAGGAAGGCAGAATATTATCTGAATGGTGACAGATTATGAAAAGGGGAGGTGCAACGAGACCTGGGTGTCATGGTTCATCAGTCACTGAAAGCAGGCAGTAAAGAAAGTAAATGGCATGCTGGCCTTCATAACGAGAGGATTTGAGTTTAGGAGCAGGGAGGTCTTACTGCAGTTGTACAGGGCCTTGGTGAGGCCACACCTGGAATATTGTGTTCAGTTTTGGTCTCCTAATCTGAGGAAGGACATTCTTGCTCTAGAGGGAGTGCAGTGAAGGTTCACCAGACTGATTCCCGGGATGGCAGGACTGACATATGAAGAAAGACTGGATCGACTAGGCTTATATTCACTGGAATTTAGAAGAATGAGGGGATCTCATAGAAACATGTAATATTCTGACGGGACTGGACAGGTTAGATGCAGGAAGAATGTTCCCGATGTTGGGGAAGTCCAGAACCAGGGGTCACAGTCTAAGGATAAGGGGTAAGCCATTTAGGACCGAGATGAGGAGAAACTTCTTCACTCAGAGAATTGTGAACCTGTGGAATTCTCTACCACAGAGAGTTGTTGAGGCCAGTTTGTTAGATATATTCAAGAGGGAGTTAGATGTGGCCCTTACGGCTAAAGGGATCAAGGGGTATGGAGAGAGAGCAGGAATGGAGTACTGAGGGAATGATCAGCCATGATCTTATTGAATGGTGGTGCAGGCTCGAAGGGCCGAATGGCCGACTCCCGCACCTATTGTCTACGTTTCTATCCATGGGATCATTCTGGTCAATCTCCCTCTCAACCTTATCTGCTCCAAGGAGAACAATCCTAGCTTCTGCAGTCTTTGCACATCACTAATCATTCATCCCCAGGACCATTCTGGTCAATCTGGAGTGCGTTGGAATAGGCCAGTCTGGAGGTAACGAGGGCACGGATGAGGGCTTCAGCAGCGGATAAGCTGAGGCAGGGGGCGGAGACGGGCGATGTTACGGAGGGGGAACTAGGAGGAGCCGAAGGCAGTTTTGCTTTCCATATTTACGAAAGGATATACTTGCTTTGGAGGCAGTTCAGAGAAGGTTCACTCGGTTGATTCCGGGGATGAGGGGGTTGACTTATGAGGAAAGGTTGAGGAGGTTGGGCCTCTACTCATTGGAGTTCAGAAGAATGAGAGGTGACCTTATCGAAACGTATCAGATTATGAGGGGGGCTTGACAAGGTGGATGCAGAGAGGATGTTTCCACTGATGGGGGAGACTAGAACTAGGGGGCATGGTCTTAGAATAAGGGGCCGCCCATTTAAAACTGAGATGAGGAGGAATTTCTTCTCTCTGAGGGTTGTAAATCTGTGGAATTCACTGCCTCAGAGAGCTGTGGAGGCTGGGTCATTGAATAAATTTAAGACAGAGATAGACGGTTTCTTAACCGATAAGGGGATAAGGGGGCGGGCAGGGAAGTGGAGCTGAGTCCATGATCAGATCAGCCATGATCGTATTGAATGGCGGAGCAGGCTCGAGGGGCCGAATGGCCCACTCCTGCTCCTATTTCTGATGTTCTTATGTTCCTGCTCCTAATTCTTATTATTTCGCGCATTGTTTAACTGTTTTGACCGCGTGTTTTTTTTTTCAGATGCCTGAATATTTCTACCAGCCTGCTGGTACCTGGCCTGCGTACCCTCAGCAGCTGGTTCAGTACGCTGCCTTCTACCAGCCTGTGCCCCTCCTCAGCTATTACCTGCTGCCCACCAAGCTGCCCAAAAGCCCCCGGCCCCCCCCAGGCTTCCTGCTGACCCATCGCCCGCCCAAGACTGCCAAGCTTCGCAAGTAACCGCTCACTGTCGCCCGCTCTGTACCCGAGCCCCCGGGCACACGGCTGTGAGCTTGTAAGGTCGATACGTGTGTCTGAGAGGGGTGGGGCGGGAGGGGGAGAGCGCATGAGAGATCGCGAGGGATCGTGTGACTGTGCATGAGAGAAAGAGAGAGATTGTGTGTGAGTGAGGGGGAGAGAGAGAGAGTGTGAGTGAGTGAGTGTTCATGAAAGTAACAGAGAGATTGTGTGTGAGTGAGAGAGAGAGAGAGAGAGTGTGAAACTGACAGACAGAGTTTGTGATTTGTGAGTGTGTAAGGTGCTCTCTACTTGTGTCTGTGTTTGAGAGAGAGAATGTGTGAGGGAGAGAGAGCTAGTGTGAGTGTTCATGAGGGAAAGAGCGCGTGTGTGTGTGAGACGCAGGGTTTTGAATGTGTGTGTGTGTAAGGCTCTCCGTGTGTGTTTGAGAGACAGAATATATGTATGTCAGGGATTGTGAGAGTCTGTGTCAGTGTGTGTGTGAGGCTCACACTAGTGTCCATGTTTGAGAGAGAGAGAATGTGTGTCTGTGTGTGTGTGAGTGTTCATGAGGGGGAGAACGTGTGTGTGTGTGAGAGACAGAGGGTTTTGAGTGTGTGTGTGTGTAAGGTTCTCCGTGTTTGTTTGAGAGACAGAATATTTGTATGTCAGGCATTGTGCAAGTCTGTGTCAGTGTGTGTGTGAGGCTCACACTACTTGTGTCTGTGTTTGAGAGAGAGAGAATGTGTGTGTGTCAGTGTGTGTGAAAGGGAGAAATAGTGTGAGTGTGTTCGAGGGAGTGTGTGTGTGTGTGTGTGTGTGAGAGACACAGGGTTTTGAGTGTGTGTGTGTGTGTGTGTGTAAGGCTCTCCATGTGTGTATGTGTGTGTTTGAGAGACAGAATATTTGTATGTCAGGGATTGTGCGAGTCTGTGTGTCAGAGTGTGTGTAAGGCTGACAGTACTTGAGTGTGTGTGTGTGTGTGTGTGTGTGTGAGAGAGAGAAAGTTGCACTACTGCCCGTGTGTGTGTGTCTAAAATATTTTATATATAATTGAGCCATTTTTCTGTAATTTTGTAAATCTCAATGCTCGAATATGTTGGTGTTGCATCGAAACTGCCTCTCTGTGTTTGTTATTTATAATGTTTGCCGTGGGGAGTTGAAATATCCCAGGGCCTGTGTTAATATGTCGAACTAAATAACGATGGGGCTAGTGTGCTAGTACTGCCTCTGTGTGTATGTATATGTTATAACGTTTTGCACACTTCTTACATTTCCCGCTCCTGCTCGATCTCTGTCCCGACCAGCCCGCTCCCGTTGAAATCCGTGCCCCTCTCGGGGGGGGGCCAGAGGCTTGGCCGTGATGCCTGCCACAGTGCAATAGCCCATCTGCTCCCACCGGGCATTGTGGGGAGCCGGGGGGGGGGGGGGAGTTTGCCTGGGGGCTACGGAACCGTCGGGAGCAAACACTGTCTGGACAGAGCTGGCAATGAAAGTGAAATTATTTTATTATGTATATATATATATATATATAATATATATGAAAATTATTCCTAGGATTTTTTTGGGGGGGTGACTGGGCTTAGAAGTTGAGGAGAAAGCTGTGGGAATGCCTGCAAGAGTTTAATCTGCTGTGCTACCTTGACGTGTGAATACTATTCACCAGCCACTCTTGTTCAGGGGGGGGGGGGGGGAGAGGGAGGGTGGTGGTGCCTCCACTCCTGAAGGGTCCCGGGGAGCTGGCCTGCTGTGGTCGCTGTTGCCGCAAGTGATCCCCTGACCCTTTCGGGGGACGATAGAATCGACACAGCGCAGGATGGAGGCCATTCGGCCCCTCGAGCCCCAAGCTGGTCCCACGACCGACCCCACCCCACCCCCCCCCGCCCATTCCCCCCTCGCCCTGCAAATTCTTGTTCCACTTCAGGTACGTGTCCAACTCCCCTTTTTGAAAGCTGCGATTGAGTCTGCGCCCTCTCGGGCAGCGCGTCCCAGATCCCAACCACTCGCTGCGTAAAAAGGTTTTCCCCTCGGGTTGCCCTTTGGTTCTTCTGCCAATCTCCTTAGATCTCTGTGTCCTGACCCTTTCCGCCACTGGAGATCATTTTCCCTCGATCCACTCTGCCCAGACCCCTCGTGACTTTGAGCCCCTCGATCGAATCTCCTCTCGACCTTCTCTGCTCCGAGAACAACCCCAGCTTCTCCAGTCGGTCCCCGTCACTGAAGTCACTCATCCCTGGGACCATTCTCGCTAATCTCCTCCGCCCCCTCGCTCCTGCCTTCGCCTCTGTTTCTGAAGCCCAGGATCCCGTAAGCTTTCTTTAAACCGCTTTCTCAACCTGTCCTGCCATCTTTGACAACTTATGCTCCTATACCCCCCAGGTCTCTCTGTTCATGCACCTCCTTTAGGATTGGACCCGTGAGTTTATATTGCCCCTCATTCTTCCTACCAAAGTGCATCGCCTCGCACTTTTGCGCGTTAAATTTTATGTCTGCCCATTTCACCAGCCTGTCTTAAATTATTATTATTTATATATGTATATAATGCTGATGGCATTGACCTTCTCACTTCCCTGCCCCATTTCCTGCCGAACAGTGAATGATACTGCCCCCCCGCATCAGTGAATGGTACTGCCCCCCCCATCTCCACTCTTCCCTCCCTCCCCCCCCCCCACCCCCACCAACCATGATTGGTTCTCTCCCTCCATCTGCTTCCAACAGTGATTGGTTCTCTCTCTCCATCTGCTTCCAACAGTGATTGGTTCTCTCTCTCCATCTGCTTCCAACAGTGATTGGTTCTCTCTCTCTCCATCTGTTTCCAACAGTGATTGGTTCTCTCTCTCTCCATCTGCTTCCAACAGTGATTGGTTCTCTCCCATCCATCTGCTTCCAACAGTGATTGGTTCTCTCCCCTCCATCTGCTTCCAACAGTGATCGGTTCTCTCCCCTCCATCTGCTTCCAACAGTGATTGGTTCTCTCTCTCCATCTGTTTCCAACAGTGATTTGGTTCTCTCTCGCTCCATCTGCTTCCAACAGTGATTTGGTTCTCTCTCTCTCCATCTGCTTACAACAGTGATTTGGTTCTCTCTCGCTCCATCTGCTTCCAACAGTGATTGGTTCTCTCTCTCCATCTGCTTCCAACAGTGATTGGTTCTCTCTCTCCATCTGTTTCCAACAGTGATTGGTTCTCTCTCTTCATCTGCTTACAACAGTGATTGGTTCTCTCTCTCTCCATCTGCTTCCAACAGTGATTGGTTCTCTCCCCTCCATCTGCTTCCAACAGTGATTGGTTCTCTTCCCTCCATCTGCTTCCAACAGTGATTGGTTCTCTCTCTCTCCATCTGCTTCCAACAGTGATTGGTTCTCTCTCTCCATCTGCTTCCAACAGTGATTGGTTCTCTCTCTTCATCTGCTTCCAACAGTGATTGGTTCTCTCCCCTCCATCTGCTTCCAACAGTGATTGGTTCTCTCCCCTCCATCTGCTTCCAACAGTGATTGGTACCCCCGACCCTAGTTGTCCTGGGACACGAGCCCCCCCCCACCCCCTCACCTAGACCCAAACCCACTCCTCTCTCTCTACAGATCTTGGCAAATAATGGAGAGAAGTCACAACGGTCCAAGCCGGTTGTTCCCCGTTTTGTGAGCGAGAGGTGCTTTATTTATATCTAAAACTCTATTTATTGCCTATCCTGTTAAGTATTTATTCAGCTGATACTGGTGAATATCGAAGGCTTTTTCTGGATGTCTTGTCTGTTGTCGGTGTGTGTGTGTGAGAAATTAAACCACTACATTCAATCAATAAATAATCCGTGTGTGTTTTTGTAAAGGTTGGAAAAATGAGTCACGCTCTCTCTCTCTCTCTCTCTCTCTCTCGTGGAATTTTTTCATTATTCGTTCTCGGGATGTGCACGTCGCTGGCCAAGGCCGGCATTTATTGCCCATCCCTCGTCGCCCCTTGAGAAGGAGGTGGTGAGCCTCCTTCTTGAACTGCTGCAGTCCGTGTGGTGAAGGTGCTCCCACAGTGCAGTTCGGGAGGGAGTTCCAGGATTGTGACCCAGTGACGATGAAGGAACGGCCGATATATTCCCAAGTCGAGGGATGGTGTGTGTGTGTGACTGGGAGGGGAACGTGGAGGGGGTGGTGTTCCCAGACGCCTGCTGCCCTTGTCCTTCGAGGCGGGTAGGGGTCACGGGTTTGGGAGGTTCTGCCGAAGAAGCCTTGGCGAGTTGCCGCGGTGCATCTTGTAGACGGTGCACACTGCAGCCACGGTGCGCCGGTGGTGGAGGGGAGTGAGTGTTGGAGGTGGTGGAGGGGAGTGAGTGTTGGAGGTGGTGGAGGGGAGTGAGTGTTGGAGGTGGTGGAGGGGAGTGAGTGTTGGAGGTGGTGGAGGGGAGTGAGTGTTGGAGGTGGTGGAGGGGAGTGAGTGTTGGAGGTGGTGGAGGGGAGTGAGTGTTGGAGGTGGTGGAGGGGAGTGAGTGTTGGAGGTGGTGGAGGGGAGTGAGTGTTGGAGGTGGTGGAGGGAGTGAGTGTTGGAGGGAGTGAGTGTTGGAGGTGTTGGAGGGAGTGAGTGTTGAAGGTGGTGGAGGGAGTGAGTGTTGGAGGGAGTGAGTGTTGGAGGTGTTGGAGGGAGTGAGTGTTGGAGGTGGTGGAGGGGAGTGAGTGTTGAAGGTTGGGCCTCTACTCATTGGAATTCGGATAATCTTATCGAAACGTATCAGATTATGAGGGGGCTCGACAAGGTGGATGCAGAGAGGATGTTTCCACTGATGGGGGAGACTAGAACTAGGGGGCATGGTCTTAGAATAAGGGGCCGCCCATTTAAAACTGAGATGAGGAGCAATTTCTTCTGAGGGTTGTAAATCTGTGGAATTCACTGCCTCAGAGAGCTGTGGAAGCCGGGACATTGAATAAATTTAAGACAGAAATAGACAGTTTCTTAACCGATAAATGAATAAGGGGTTATGGGGAGCGGGCAGGGAAGTGGAGCTGAGTCCATGATCAGATCATCCATGATTGTATTAAATGGCGGAGCAGGCTCGAGGGGCCGAATGGCCGACTCCTGCCCCTATTTCTTATGCTCTTATGATCTCCATTGTCGGGATGTTGGAGAAATACCACCAACGATGTCTCCGCAAGATCCTGCAAATCCCCTGGGAGGACAGATGCACCAACATTAGCGTCCTCGACCAGGCCAACATCCCCAGCATCGAAGCACTGACCACACTAGACCAGCTCCGCTGGGCAGGGCCACATTGTCCGCATGTCCCCAGACATGAGACTCCCCAAAGCGAGTGCTCTACTCGGAACTCCTTCACGGGCAAACGAGCCAAAGGTGGGCAGAGGAAACGTTACAAGGGACCACCCTCAAAGCCTCCCTGATACAGTGCAACATCCCCACCGACACCTGGGAGTCCCTGGGCCCAAAGACCAGTCCGCCCTAAGTGGAGGGAGTGCATCCGGGAGGGCGCTGAGCACCTCGAGTCTCGTCGCCAAGAGCGTGCAGAAACCAAGCGCAGGCAGCGGAAGGAGCGTGTGGCAAACCAGTCCCACCCTCCCCTTCCCTCAACGTCTGTCTGTCCCACCCTCCTCTTCCCTCAACGACTGTCTGTCCCACCTGTGACAGGGACTGTGGTTCCCGTATTGGACTGTTCAGCTACCAAAGGACTCATGTTAAGAGTGGAAGCAAGTCTTCCTCGATTCCGAGGGACTGCCGATGATGATGATCGGTGAGCCGCGATTCCCCTGGCGCTCACTGCGCGGCGCACCGTGAGTGCATACGGATCAGGCACAAGCTCAAACCTGCGGCGGTGTGGTGACCCGTGGCGTTGCTCCGCGCCGACGCAAAGAGACAGTGGACACGAGGATCGCCGCGGGGCGCCGGTGGTGGGTGACCGCCTGCCCAGAACACCTCACCGCCACCATTGCCGCCGTTCCAGCCCCTACCCAGTGTGCCCACAACAGACCCAGACACGGGGTGGGGGGAGGAAATTTCCCCGCGGTGGTGGTGCGCTCTGGGATTTAGAGGTCCGATGTTTCCCGTTCCACGCGCATACATCTCGCGTTCCTCCCAGGAGACTGGCTCCTGTTGGTAAGGCCCAGTCATCCCGGTTTCTCCTTCCCGCCGGCGTTCGAGCGGATTGTGGGGGGGGAAAAAAAATAATAATTGCACGCCTACCTTTTCCTGCTCCTGAAGCCGTCTCCAACCGCGTAGCACGTGCACGTCGGGATGCGCGCAGCGCGGCGACTGGGGAGTGACATGGCTCTGGGCAGCCAATCGGATGCAGCGCGGAGGCCCCCCCGACCTGCGGGACAACACCAGCGGCAGGTCGGGGCCATAAAAGGAGCAGCGTGGAGGCTTCGGGGAGCAGCCGGGTGGCCCCTGGAGCGGCGAGCGGCCCCTGGGAGCAACGTGCAGATGTACCCACTTCAGGGTACAGCGCGAGCTGGTGCAGGAGAGGGACGTCATCAAGGTCCCGGTCGGTGATTGGAGCGTGGGCAGGTACAGCAGGAGCGGGGGGGGAGAGACTGTAGAGGGACGTGATCGGGGCCCGGGCGAGGCGAGAGTTCGGGGGGCCCAGGAGAGGCCGAGGGCCCAGGGGCCCGGGGCCCAGGGCCCAGCCCACACTGTGTGCGATATGTTGTGTGAGCACTAGGTCCGTGCAGCAGAGCAGGTCTCCAGCCGTCCTGGTTAACCCTTGCCCCTGGACCAAGACCTGGCTCTGTCAAGCCCCGTGTGGTGGCTGGTGTACAACGGTCACCCCACGTTAAAACAATCCACCCACAGGCCTCTTCCACCCTTCAGGATATAGTTCGGGATCTGGGAATATCAGCTCCTTCATCTAAACACCTGGGAACTCATCCCTTTTTGGCGTGGAAGCAAGTCAGACTCGCTTCGAGGGAGCGTCTATGATGGTGAGTATATTCTTATTCATAACAAAGGGACTCTGTACGTTAGGGTTCCCATTATTATGAATGAGAACTCCGCCCACCACCAAAACGCACAAAACCTATAATAGAAAAAATGCACACTTTTATTAATTTAAATTAGTTATCTATGAATTTTAGAAATATATATACCGATTTTTACAGTTTTTTCAATTGTGGTTTAAAATAAACTGACCATACTGGGAAGGGTTTTTAAACAATAACGTGTTCCTAAAATTTTATCTTACAATGTGTTTGTGTGTTTTAAAACTCTTGCGCCTGTAAATGTTGCCGCTGTGCCGGCCTTTATCAGGTGCAAGAGTTTTCAGGACATTTGCTGGACAAGAAACATAAACAGAGAAAATAGGTGCAGGAGTAGGCCATTCGGCCCTTCAAGCCTGCACCACCATTCAATATGATCATGGCTGATCATTCCCTCAGTACCCCATTCCTGCTTTCTCTCCATACCCCTTGATCCCTTTAGCCGTAAGGGCCACATCTAACTCCCTTTTGAATATATCGAACCAACTGGCCCCAACAACTTTCTGTGGTAGAGAATTCCACAGGTTCACAATTCTCTGGGTGAAGAAGTTTCTCCTCATCTCGGTCCTAAATGACTTACCCCTTATCCTTAGACTGTGACCCCTGGTTCTGGACTTCCCCAACATCAGGAACATTCTTCCTGCATCTAACCTGTCTAAACCCGTCAGAATTTTATATGTTTCTATGAGATCCCCTCTCATTCATCTAAATTCCAGTGATTATAGGCCTAATCGATCCAGTCTTTCTTCATATGTCAGTCCTGCCATCCCGGGAATCAGTCTGGTGAACCTTCGCTGCACTCCCTCAATAGCAAGAACGTCCTTCCTCAGATTAGGAGACCAAAACTGAACACAATATTCCAGGTGAGGCCTCACCAAGGCCCTGTACAGCTGCAGTAAGACCTCCCTGCTCCTATACTCAAATTCCCTCGCTATGAAGGCCAACATACCATTTGCCTTCTTCACCGCCTGCTGTACCTGCATGCTAACCTTCAATGACTGATGTACCATGACACCCAGGTCTCGTTGCACCTCCCCTTTTCCTAATCTGTCACCATTCAGATAATATTCTGCCTTCCTGTTTTTGCCACCAAAGTGGATAACCTCACATTTATCCACATTATACTGCATCTGCCACGCATTTGCCCACTCACCTAACCTATCCAAGTCATCCTGCAGCCTCTTAGCATCCTCCTCACAGCTCACACCGCCACCCAGCTTAGTGTCATCTGCAAACTTGGAGATATTACATTTAATTCCTTTGTCCAAATCATCAATATATATTATAAATAGCTGGGGTCCCAGCACTGAGCCCTGCGGCACTCCACTAGTCACTGCCTGCCATTCTGAAAAGGACCCGTTTATCCCGACTCTCTGCTTCCTGTCTGCCAACCAGTTCTCTATCCACGTCAATACATTACCCCCAATACCATGTGCTTTGATTTTGCACACCAATCTCTTGTGTGGGTCCTTGTCAAAAGCCTTTTGAAAGTCCAAATACACCACATCCACTGGTTCTCCCTTGTCCACTGTATCAGTTGCATCCTCAAAAAGATAGGCGTAAATGCTGCAATCTTGCCCGTGCAAGTGTCCCCGCTCCCGAGACGCGGAGGATGTGTCAAGCCGGAACTTGACGGATCGGAAAAAGCCGGTTTATCAGCGCATGCGCATTGCATGCCGAAAACCGGCTTTTCCGATGCCTTCCCGGGTCCATACACACTCCGTACCGACTCGAGGAGGCCGGGGTTTCTGGGCCAATTAATCGACACTGTGCCCACATTGTCTCCCCAGCGGCAACAAACGCTCACGGTCCTGTGAACCGAGATTGAGCCCGGACTCTCTGCAGTTTAGAAGAATAGGAGGTGATCTTATTGAAATGTATAAGATACTTACGGGGCTGGACAGCGTTTATCCAGCTTTCCCCTTAAATGTATCTCTGCTCCTCGCCTCGACCCCTCCCTGTGGGAGCAAGTCCCACATTCTCACCCCTCTCTGGGTAAAGGAGTTTCTCCTACATTCCCCATTGGATTTATTAGTGACTGTCGTATATTGATGGCCCCTAGTTCTGGTCTCCCCCACAAGTGGGAACATCTTCTCTACATCTACCCTCTCGAACCCTTTCATAATCTACACACCTCCATCAGCTCACCCCTCAGCCCTCTCTTCTCGAGAGAAATGAGCCCCAGCCTTTCCTGATAGTTATAACCTCTCAGTTCTGGTATCAACATTGTAAATCTTCTCTGCACCCTCTCCAGTGCCTCTATATCCTTTTAATAATGTGGAGACCAGAACTGTGCACGGTGCTCCAAGTGTGGTCTAACCCAGGTATATGGAGACCAGAACTGTGCACGGTGCTCCCAGTGTGGTCTAACCCAGGTATATGGAGACCAGAACTGTGCACAGTGCTCCCAGTGTGGTCTAACCCAGGTATATGGAGCCCAGAACTGTGCACGGTGCTCCCAGTGTGGTCTAACCCAGGTATATGGAGACCAGAACTGTGCACAGTGCTCCCAGTGTGGTCTAACCCAGGTATATGGAGACCAGAACTGTACACAGTGCTCCCAGTGTGGTCTAACCCAGGTATATGGAGACCAGAACTGTGCACGGTGCTCCCAGTGTGGTCTAACCCAGGTATATGGAGACCAGAACTGTGCACAGTGCTCCCAGTGTGGTCTTAGCCAGGTTCTATACATGTTGAGCACAACCTATCTGCTTTTCAATTCTATCCCTCGAGAAATGAACCCCAGTGTTTGGATTGCTTATTGATATGGTACCTTTAATAGTGAAATGTCCCAAGGTGCTTAACGGGAGTATTTTGAGACACAAAATTTGATACTGAGCCACATGAGATATTAGCGCAGGTGACCAAAAGCTTGTTTAAAGTTGTAGGTTTTAAGGAGCATCTTAAAGGAGGAGAGAGAGGTACAGGGGCGGAGAGGTTTAGGGAGGGAGTTCCAGAGCTTGGGGCCCAGGTAGCTGAAGGCACGGCCACCGATGGTGGAGCGATGGGAATCGGGGGATGGGCAAGAGACCAGAATTGGAGGAGCGCAGAGATCTGGGAGGGGTGTAGGGGCTGGAGGGGGTTACAGAGATAGGGAGGGGTGTAGGGGCTGGAGGAGGTTACAGAGATAGGGAGGGGTGTAGGGGCTGGAGGAGGTTAGAGATAGGGAGGGGTGTAGGGGCTGGAGGAGGTTACAGAGATAGGGAGGGGTGTAGGGGCTGGAGGAGGTTACAGAGATAGGGAGGGGTGTAGGGGCTGGAGGAGGTTACAGAGATAGGGAGGGGTGTAGGGGCTGGAGGAGGTTACAGAGATAGGGAGGGGTGTAGGGGCTGGAGGAGGTTACAGAGATAGGGAGGGGTGTAGGGGGTTCCAGAGATAGGGAGGGGTGCAGGGGCTGGAGGGGGTTACTAATATAGGGAGGGGTGTAGGGGCTGGAGGGGGTTACTAAGATAGGGAGGGGCGAGGGCCATGGAGGGATTTGAAATCAAGGAGGGGAATTCTGAAATCGAGGCGTCGTTTAACCGGGAGCCAATGTGGGTCAGCGAGCACAGGGGGTGATGGGTGAGCGGGACTCGGTGTGAGTTAGGACACGGGGCAGTGAGGACAGGGGGTGATGGGTGAACGGGACTGGGTGCGAGTTAGGACACGGGGCAGCGAGCACAGGGGGTGATGGGTGAGCGGGACTGGGTGCAAGTTAGGACACGGGGCAGTGAGCACAGGGGGTGATGGGTGAGTGGGACTGGGTGTGAGTTAGGACACGGGGCAGTGAGCACAGGGGGTGATGGGTGAGCGGGACTCGGTGCGAGTTAGGACACAGGGTCAGTGAGCACGGGGTGATGGGTGAGTGGGACTGGGTGCGAGTTAGGACACGGGGCAGTGAGCACAGGGGGTGATGGGTGAGCGGGACTGGGTGCGAGTTAGGACACGGGGCAGTGAGCACAGCGGGTGATGGGTGAGCGGGACTCGGTGCGAGTTAGGACACGGGGCAGTGAGCACAGGGGGCGATGGGTGAGCGGGACTCGGTGCGAGTTAGGACACGGGGCAGGGAGCACAGCGGGTGATGGGTGAGCGGGACACGGTGCGAGTTAGGACACGGGGGCAGTGAGCACAGGGGGTGATGGGTGAGCGGGACTCGGTGCGAGTTAGGACACGGGGCAGTGAGCACAGGGGGTGATGGGTGAGCAGGACTCGGAGTGAGTTAGGACACGGGGGCAGCCCAGTTTTGGATCACCTCTAGTTGACGTCTGGTAGAATGTGGGAGGCCGGCCAGGAGTGCGTTGGAATGGTCAAGTCTGGAGGTAACAAAGGCATGTTTTGGATCACCTCTGGTTTATATAGGGTGATTTATCTAGTTTATTTAAATGGTTATTTTGCAAGTGGAGAGACAGTCTCCTACATCTGTGATGATGTCATTGCCCAAAGTGAGCAGATTTCCTCTGAATCACTATCTCTGCCCAAGTGGTCACAGCGAGTGTCAGTAAGAAAGCAGAAACAGGAACAAGTTTTGAGTTGTTCTGTTGGAGTGGGCCCAGCTTTCCTGGTTAGGGAGCAGAGCGGGTTGGTCAATCGTAGAGAGGAGCACAGATCAGAGTTTTGCAATCGGCTTTCCCGTCAAGTATGACATTGCCCTCCAAGATAAGACCCTGTTGACTCACTCACTGTTTTGAAGGCTGGAGATTCTGGGAGGTTTTTACCGGAGTATCGGTGAGTGAGCGCCTCTTTCGAACGAGGCATTGCCGGGGGTGTTTGGTCCGAGGGGTTCGAGTTTGAGGCTGGGTGGGGGGGTTTGGCATTGAGCGAGGGTTCGAAGGGTCGGGTTCAAAGTAACACTCTCTCCCACGTGACCTCCAACACCGGCCTGTGGCGCAGGCCCTCGGCACAGCGACCTTCTGCCTGCTCTCCGTCGCGACAAAGTCAGTCCACTGACCCCCTTCAGAATTGAAGCTGAATTCTCTGACAAGCTGCGGTTTGCTTTTCAATTTGAGCTGTGGCTCGCTGGGTAGCTCTTGCGCCTCTCCGTCAGAAAGTACTGAGGGAGCGCCGTACTGCGCTGTCGGAGGGGCAGTACGGAGGGAGCGCCGCACTGTCGGAGGGGCAGTACTGAGGGAGCGCCGTACTGCGCTGTCGGAGGGGCAGTACGGAGGGAGCGCCGCACTGTCGGAGGGGCAGTACTGAGGGAGCGCCATACTGCGCTGTCGGAGGGGCAGTACGGAGGGAGCGCCGCACTGTCGGAGGGGCAGTACTGAGGGAGCGCCGTACTGCGCTGTCGGAGGGGCAGTACTGAGGGAGCGCCGTACTGCGCTGTCGGAGGGGCAGTACTGAGGGAGCGCCGCACTGTCGGAGGGGCAGTACTGAGGGAGTGCCGCACTGTCGGAGGGGCAGTACTGAGGGAGCGCCGCACTGTCGGAGGGGCAGTACTGAGGGAGCGCCGTACTGTCGGAGGGGCAGTACTGAGGTAGTGCCGCACTGTCGGAGAGGCAGTACTGAGGTAGTGCCACACTGTCGGAGGGACAGTACTGAGGGAGCGCCGCACTGTCGGAGGGGCAGTACTGAGGGAGTGCCGTACTGTCGGAGGGGCAGTACTGAGGGAGTGCCGCACAGCAAAGGTTAATTCGATCGCTAGAGCAGGGCCAAGGGCAAAGTCCAGTGTAGTTCTCTTATATATTCATTCCTGGGATGTGGGTGTCGCTGGCCAAGGCCGGCATTTATTGCCCCTTGAGAAGGAGGTGGTGAGCCTCCTTCTTGAACCGCTGCAGTCCGTGTGGTGAAGGTGCTCCCACAGTGCTGTTAGGGAGGGAGTTCCAGGATTGTGACCCAGCGACGATGAAGGAACGGCCGATATATTTCCCAGTCGAGGGATGGTGTGTGTGTGTGTGACTGGGAGGGGAACGTGGAGGGGGTGGTGTTCCCATGGACCTGCTGCCCTTGTCCTTCGAGGCGGGTAGAGGCCGCGGGTTTGGGAGGTGCTGCCGAAGAAGCCTTGGCGAGTTGCCGCGGTGCATCTTGTAGACGGTGCACACCGCAGCCACGGTGCGCCGGTGGTGGAGGGAGTGAGTGTTGGAGGTGGTGGAGGGAGTGAGTGTTGGAGGTGGTGGAGGGAGTGAGTGTTGGAGGTGGTGGAGGGAGTGAGTGTTGGAGGTGGTGGAGGGAGTGAGTGTTGGAGGTGGTGGAGGGAGTGAGTGTTGGAGGTGGTGGAGGGAGTGAGTGTTGGAGGTGGTGGAGGGAGTGAGTGTTGGAGGTGGTGGAGGGAGTGAGTGTTGGAGGTGGTGAAGGGAGTGAGTGTTGGAGGTGGTGGAGGGAGTGAGTGTTGGAGGTGGTGAAGGGAGTGAGTGTTGGAGGTGGTGGAGGGAGTGAGTGTTGGAGGTGGTGGAGGGAGTGAGTGTTGGAGGTGGGGGTATCGCGTCGATCGAGCGAGCTGCTTTGTCCTGGATGGTGTCGAGCTTCTCGAGTGTTGTTGGAGCTGCACTATAATCCGACAATTCCCCTGGGAGGACAGACGCACCAACATTAGCGTCCTCGACCAGGCCAACATCCCCAGCATCGAAGCACTGACCACACTCAACCAGCTCCGCTGGGCAGGCCACATTGTCCACATGCCCCAGACACGAGACTCCCAAAGCAAGCGCTCGACTCGGAACTCCTTCACGGCAAGTGAGCCCAAGGTGGGCAGAGGGAACGTTACAAGGGACCACCCTCAAAGCCTCCCTGATAAAGTGCAACATCCCCACCGACACCTGGGAGTCCCTGGCCCAAAGACCAGTCCGCCCTAAGTGGAGGGAGTGCATCCGGGAGGGCGCTGAGCACCTCGAGTCTCGTCACCGAGAGCGTGCAGAAACCAAGCGCAGGCAGCGGAAGGAGCGTGCGGCAAACCAGTCCCACCCTCCCCCTTCCCTCAACGTCTATCTGTCCCACCCTCCCCTTCCCTCAACGTCTATCTGTCCCACCCTCCCCTTCCCTCAACGTCTATCTCTCCCACCCTCCCCTTCCCTCAACGTCTGTCTGTCCCACCCTCCCCTTCCCTCAACGTCTATCTGTCCCACCTGTGACAGGGACTGTGGTTCCTGTATTGGACTGTTCAGCCACCTAAGGACTCATTTTAAGAGTGGAAGCAAGTCTTCCTCGATTCCAAGGCACTGCCTATGCTGATGATAACATAAGAAATAGGAGCAGGAGTCGGCCATTCGGCCCCTCGAGCCTGCTCCACCATTTAATACGACCATGGCTGATCCGATCATGGACTCAGCTCCACTTCCCCGCCCGCTCCCCATAACCCTTCACTCCCTTATCGCTCAAAAATCTGTCTATCTCCACCTTAAATACATTCAATGTCCCAGCCTCCACAGCTCTCTGAGGCAGCGAATTCCACAGATTTACAACCCTCTGAGAAGAAAATCTTCCTTATCTCAGTTTTAAATGGGCAGCCCCTTATTCTCAGACCATGCCCCCTAGTTCTAGTCTCCCCCATCAGTGGAAACATTCTCTCTGCATCCACCTTGTCAAGCCCCCTCATAATCTTATACGTTTCGATAAGATCACCTCTCATTCTTCTGAATTCCAATGTGTAGAGGCCCAACCTACTC
This sequence comes from Pristiophorus japonicus, assembly GCF_044704955.1. Taxonomy (NCBI): domain Eukaryota; kingdom Metazoa; phylum Chordata; class Chondrichthyes; family Pristiophoridae; genus Pristiophorus; species Pristiophorus japonicus. The sequence goes on along the minus strand of NC_092007.1, from coordinate 13,082,346 downwards.
AACCTTTCCTCAGAAGTCAATCCCCTCATCCCCGGAATCAACCGAGTGAACCTTCTCTGAACTGCCTCCAATGCAAGTATATCCCCCCTCAAATACGGAGACCAAAACTGCACGCAGTACTCCAGGTGTGGCCTCACCAATACCCTGTATAACTGTAGCAAGACTTCCCTGCTTTTATGCTCCATCCCCTTTGCAATAAAGGCCAAGATACCATTGGCCTTCCTGATCACTTGCTGTACCTGCATACTAACCTTTTGTGTTTCATGCACCACCCCCAGGTCCCGCTGTACTGCGGCACTTTGCAATCTTTCTCCCTTTAATTTGTAATTTGCTTTTTATATTTTTTTTGCCAAAACGGAAAACCTCTCCTTTTCCCACATTATGCTCCATCTGCCAAATTTTTGCCCACTCACTTAGCCAGTCTATATCCCTTTGCAGATTTTTTGTGTCCTCCTCACAACTTGTTTTCCCACCCATCTTTGTATCGTCAGCAAACTTGGCTACATTACACTCGGTCCCTTCTTCCAAATCATTAATATACAGGCAACTCTCGATTAACTGCACACGGGTCCAACGGAAAACCGTTGTAACAGGATTTAAAATTCTCTTGCTAACAAGTGAAAAGGCAGCTCCAAATAATTTGGGAAAATCGCCTTCATTTGTATTTGCTCATTCTCTCTCTCTCTCTCTCTCTCATAATCACACATTCTCTCTCTCACACTCTCTCTCTCTCTCTCTCTCTCTCTCATACTCGCACATTCTCTCTCTCTGACACTCACATTCTCTCTCTCTCTCTCATACTCACACATTCTCTCTCTCTCTCATACTCGCACATTCTCTCTCTCACACTTGCACATTCTCTCTCTCTCTCATACTCGCACATTCTCTCTCTCTCTCTCATAATCGCACATTCTCTCTCTCACACTCTCTCTCATACTCGCACATTCTCTCTCTCTCTCTCTCTTTCTCTCTCTCTTTCTCATACTCGCACATTCTCTCTCTCTCTGACACTCACACATTATCTCTCACTCACTCTCTCTCTCTCTCTCTCTCTCTCTCATACTCACATTCTCTCACTCATACTCGCACATTCTCACACTCTCTCTCTCTCTCTCATACTCACACTTTCTCTCGCACATTCTCTCTCATACTTTCACATTCTCTCACACTCTCTCTCTCTCATACTTGCACATTCTCTCTCTCACACACTCTCTCTCTCTCTCTCTGACACTCTCTCATTCTCTCTCTCTCATACTCGCACATTCTCTCTCTCTCTCTCTCATACTCGCACATTCTCTCTCTCTCTCTCTCTCTCTCTCATGCACATTCTCTCTCTCACACTCTCTCTCTCTCTCTCTCTCTCATACTCACACTTTCTCTCGCACATTCTCTCTCTCTCTCTCTCTCTTATACTCGCACATTCTCTCTCTCTCTCTCTCTCATGCACATTCTCTCTCTCTCTCTCTTATACTCGCACATTCTCTCTCTCTCATACTTGCACATTCTCTCTCTCTCTCTCTCTCTCATACTCGCACATTCTCTCTCTCTCTCTCTCTCTCATACTTGCACATTCTCTCTCTCTCTCTCTTATACTCGCACATTCTCTCTCTCTCTCTCTCTCTCATACTTGCACATTCTCTCGCTCACACACTCTCTCTCTCTCTCTCATACTCTCACACACTCTCTCTCTCTCTCTCTCTCATACTCGCACATTCTCTCTCTCTCTCTCTCTCGTACTCACACACTCTCTCTGTCTCACTCACTGTGTGTGTACGCGTTGCTGCAGCCGCTGTCTCTCGCGGCGGCCGCTGACATTGGGAACGGGGACAGGGCCGGCACCGGGTTCCAGGCACACCACCTGTACGTGCGTGCTGGTAATGTCCATCTTATGTTACTGTTTGTAGCTGATAGTGTTGATGCTTTCAAGTTTTAACTTTAGAATGTAGACTTACCCGAACGGAAAAATCGTTTACCCAGAATAGCCCAATCCCCGAGGGACCCGGATAGTCGAGAGTTGCCTGTAGATTGTAAATAGTTGGGGCCCCAGCACTGATCCCTGTGGCACCCCACATTTATGTATGAAATGTAAAATCTTTGTCTATGAATTAATTGTCGCTGTTCTTTCAGATGCTGGGCAAGGTGGGGTTTTGACAAAACAGATGGAATTGTTGTACTGGCAATCGCTTTCCCTATTTATTTCATTCTCTGAAGGTAGGAGCAGTTTTGAAGGTGGCAAGATGATTTGAGAAGGTTGTTTTTTTTAAAAAAAAAAAGCGGGATTCTGGGCTTTATGAGCAGAGGTTGTTAACATGGCCTCCCAGGGTGCGGCGCAGTTTACATGTAGATTTTGCTGAGCTAGAAGGACAACAATTGTTCATTGTGATTGATAGCCACTCGAAGGGGGTCGAGATGTTTCCGATGCAGAAAATAACAACAAGTAAAACACGAGACAATTTACGAAGATTGTTCCTTCACGTGGCCTCCGTGAAGAAATTGTGTCTGATAATGGGCCGCAATTTTGTTCAGAATAATTTGCACAGTTCACGAGCAAAAATGGTGGTGAACAGTACGAAGGTTCCACCATACCACCCTGCTTCAAATGGTGCAGCAGAGCGCACAGTACAAATTGTAAAACGTGCTTTCAACAAACAAATGTTGGATCCAAATCCAAAGTAAAGGGCAGTTGTCGTTTGACCACAAATTGGCAACTTTTCGAATTACTTATTGTAAGACTCCTCATACAACCACTGGTACAATGCCAGCAGAGTTGTTTCTCAAACGACAGCCACGAACCAGGTTCTCGTTGTTAAAGCCAAACTAGGCACGGTCGATAGCAGAGAAACAGTCAAGACAGAAAGATAATAATGATAGAGGTAGAGTAAGGGAGAGAAGTGGGAAACTGAATCAGAAGGTGTGAGTGAAGAACCATCACCATGAATGGTTAAAATGGTTACCAGGAAGAGTCGAGAGGATACGTGGTCCTCGCACATATTTGGTCAAGTTGTTTGATTGTGGACAGGTTAGGTTTGCTCACATTGGTCATATTTTACCCACAGATGTGGAAGGAGTTGAACGTTGGAAGGATTCGATTATTCGTGATGAGTCAGATAGTCTTGTTACAAGTAGAGTAGCAGTAGCAAATCCTACATCAGATATACTATAAACAAGTCCAAGAGAGAGCCAGAATTTAAGTCTGAGGCCGAGTCAGGCAGACAGACAGTCGGAAATTGTAGAGAGTTCAAAGGTTGCCCTTCGAGAAAAACTTTCCTCAGGATCAGCCTGGAATGAGTCGAAGGTCGATACTAAGTTTGGAAAGTTCGGTTCGAGAGTGAAGGTAACCCCTTCAAAAGAGAAAAGCACTGGTTAAGTTGGATCTGTAGATATGGCAAAATAAGTCCATATCTTTTGTTGTGTATAAGAACATAAGAAATAGGGGCAGAAGTAGGCCATAGGCCCCCTCGAGCCTGCTCCACCATTCAAAAGATCATGGACTCTGGTCCGCTCCCCATGTCACACCTCATCATTTAAGAAACTGTCTATTTCTGTCTTAAATTTATTCAATGTCCCGGCTTCCACAGCTCTCTGAGGCAGCGAATTCCACAGATTCACAACCCTCTGAGAGAAGAAATTCCTCCTCATCTCAGTTTTAAATGGGCGGCTCCTTATTCTAAGATCATGCCCCCTAGTTCTAGTCTTCCCCCATCAGTGGAAACATCCTCTCTGCATCCACCTTGTCAAGCCCCCTCATAATCTGATACGTTTCGATAAGATCACCTCTCATTCTTCTGAATTCCAATGAGTAGAGGCCCAACCTCCTCAACCTTTCCTCATAAGTCAACCCCCTCATCCCCGGAATCAACTGAGTGAACCTTCTCTGAACTGCCTCCAAAGCAAGTATATCCTTTCGTAAATACGGAGACCAAAACTGCACGCAGTACTCCAGGTGTGGCCTCACCAATACCCTGTATAACTGTAGCAAGACTTCCCTGCTTTTATACTCCATCCCCTTTGCAATAAAGGCCAAGATACCATTGGCCTTCCTGATCACTTGCTGTACCTGCATACTAACCTTTTGTGTTTCATGCACAAGTAACCCCCAGGTCCCGCTGTACTGCGGCACTTTGCAATCTTTCTCCATTTAAATAATAACTTGCTCTTTGAGTTTTTTTTTCCTGCCAAAGTGCATGACCTCACACTTTCCAACACTATAATTACTTCTTCATTAAGGAGGGAGAAGTGTAATATAGAGCTCCATCTAGTGGACTGCTGTGGTAATGCAACGAATGCTGCATATAATGAAGAAGTCAGTTCAGGTTCCTGAAGTTAACAGACATCTTTTTTAGTCTGTGTGTTTGTGAGGGCTTAAGAATATATCATCGTCACGTGCCTGGGTGAGCGGATGTGCCTTTTGTTGTTTGAACACGCAGGGAAACGATGGATGGTGAGTTACCCGCCCAGCGTCAGCGGCTTGGTGGGGTCGTGCGTGGTGATCCCATGTTCGTTCGGCTACCCCGGGGACAGGGACCCTGAACACCAGATCACCGGGATCTGGTACCGGGACCAGAAGGTGCGGGGGACACAGGTCTACCACTCGGACCCCAGTCAGACCGTCAGCCGCGAGTACGCCGGCAGGACCGAGATTGTGGGGGACCTCGGCCGGGGCAACTGCACCTACAAGATCCGCCGCTTGCGAGCCACAGACCAGACCAAGTATTTCTTTCGATTCGAGGTCACGGGGGTGAACGATTGGACGGACGGCAAGGGCGTGGTCGTCAATGTCGCGGGTAAGTGCGCGCTCCCTCGGAACCGCCCCTCCGACAGTGCGGCGCTCCCTCAGTACCGCCCCTCCGACAGTGCGGCGCTCCCTCAGTACCGCCCCTCCGACAGTGCGGCGCTCCCTCAGTACTGCCCCTCCGACAGTGCGGCGCTCCCTCAGTACTGCCCCTCCGACAGTGTGGCGCTCCCTCAGTACTGCCCCTCCGACAGTGCGGCGCTCCCTCAGTACTGCCCCTCCGACAGTGCGGCGCTCCCTCAGTACTGCCCCTCCGACAGTGCGGCGCTCCCTCAGTACTGCCCCTCCGACAGTGCGGCGCTCCCTCAGTACTGCCCCTCCGACAGTGCGGCGCTCCCTCAGTACTGCCCCTCCGACAGCGCGGAGCTCCCTCAGTACTGCCCCTCCGACAGTGCGGAGCTCCCTCAGTACCGCCCCTCCGACAGTGCGGCACTCCCTCAGTACTGCCCCTCCGACAGCGCGGAGCTCCCTCAGTACTGCCCCTCCGACAGCGCGGAGCTCCCTCAGTACTGCCCCTCCGACAGTGCGGCGCTCCCTCAGTACTGCCCCTCCGACAGCGCGGAGCTCCCTCAGTACTGCCCCTCCGACAGCGCGGAGCTCCCTCAGTACTGCCCCTCTGACTAGAACGGTGCACCATGCTCCAAGTGTGGTCTGTTAAAGACGCTATGTGAATTCAATGTTTTGTTGTTGGTTGTAGAGCACCTGGAGAGCCCCAGGATCGAGGCGATGACCGAGGTGATGGAGTTGCAGATGGTGACAGCCACTTGCTCGACCCGCTACTCGTGCCCCGATCAGCCCACCCTGCTGCGGTGGCTGGAGACCAACATCTCCCAGGGCTGGTCCCTGGAGGCCTGGAGCGGCCCCGACAGG